>NC_056743.1:1925877357-1926177357 GCF_019279795.1 Protopterus annectens | reverse complement strand
TAGACAGCATCGTGAAAATAATGGAAGAATGTAGACAGCATCGTGAAAATAATGGAAGAATGTAGACAGCATTGTGAAAATAATGGAAGAATGCAGACAGCATCGTGAAAATAATGGGTGTCGCTGTAAGCCACTTCCTAGTCTGTAAGGAGAGGGGGTGGGATGCGGTAGTGAACAGCAAGTAAAAGTTAGAATTTTTTATGTCAGTGGCCTTTTCTTTTTGTTTAAGATAGTTTGCTTTGATACATGAGATAATTATATGTTATTACCTTGTTCCATACCAATCTGAATTTGGTAACATCACAGTCTTGATTAATGCTGTGAGGAATACACATGATCTATTGAAGTCATAAGAGATTTCAGCTTAGGGGAAATCAGGAAAGATTTATTGTCTTGCAGCGTCTTTTATGTTGAGGAGCCATGTTTAAGACATAGAAGGTTGTGCTAAATAAATTTACTACATCATCCAGTTGAAGTTTAAATAAGACTTAAACTCACTTGTCTTCAGTCTGTGAAACAGCAAATCCTTTTTGCCAGATTTTGGTACAACTCACCGTAAGTGTTGGGAAGTGGTCAGTTACTGTGTCTGATAGAACATCACAGGAAGCAATGTTCTGTGTGGCATTAGCAAGTATCCCATCGTGGGTTTAGCAAAAGAGGCATGCTGGGCGAGGTGAAATTTACACAGTCTTCCAGAATTTTGGGGAATAAGGATAGAGAACAGTAAGTTGGAAGTTATGACTTCTTTGGAGATGGCTTTATAGAATTAAAACGTAAACCGAAATAGATTTGGTGGAAGGTATATATTGACATAGAACTTCAAGGATAATTTTGCTAGCCACAGTGATTTGTGTGGTATGTGGCACACTTCAGAAAATTCAGTTGAGTATAGATCTCATGGAGGTTAAGCCACATGTGCTGCATCTGTGCATTATTAAACTTCTGACATGACAGAGCAACAGACTGGAAAGTTTCTGGTCAATTTAGTGACATTGCTCCTGTCCCTGGTGCCACATTATCCTTTGTGACATTGAAAAAGAGTTTAAATGTACCCCTGAAGGGATACTAAGTGTATATCAAGAATTTAAGTCCACCATTACAGTCGCACCTGGAAAACATTAGAATATACTTCAGAGTTTGGGTCAAGCATGCCTAATTTCAATCTCCATTTTCTCTTTTGGTTGCAACGGGTGCTTTTATACTCCCTCTGGAAGTTTGGGTTGGCTGAGTTGTTTGTGTGTGGATTGGTATACTCTTAAACGGTGAGTTAGTCAGTCTGAAGTTTAGATCATCTCTTCTAGCGCTTTGATAAGGAGTACTGTCAGTGTGCCATGCCCTCAGCCTGAGTAGATTTCATAGACAGCTGTGAGACCATCTTTCATCTTATTTGTCATAGGTGCACATTGTTCTTATTTTTGTGTGTGGAATAGCATGGTTCACATTCTTTGACTCTCATGGTTAATTTTAACAGTAGTTCCCCTCTTGATTTAGATAAAATGAGGTACATGGTCAGACTTCTGTCTTTAGGACCCGTGTCCCTTTTATTTTGTAAAGTAGTACATGCATAACAGTGTAAGATGTAATTGCTGTTTCAATTCTAGGTTACGGGCTTGTTTTGATATTCGAGCAGATGCCAACCCCAAATCCAGGATAAGGCATATGAAACGATTCCAGGAGAACCCTGAAGCCAACTGGGGGCCTAAAGCCAGAGCCAAAGTAGGGTAAGTAAAATAAGTAAACACCCCAATGCGAAACTGCTAGGACCTAAGGTAGTAACAGACTTGAAGCAGAACCTTGTTAGATTAAGATGCTTAAAAGTTCTAAGGATTAGGGTCATTCATTCCAATTTATCTTTGCTTCAGCAGTGACACTTTCAGTAGTGATCTTATACCCTGTTGTTGGTGTTGCAGGCATTGCCTGTATTCCTAGTTTACTGGTAGTTATCTAGGAAATGCAGGCAATGCCTGTTGTTGGTGTTGCAGGCATTGCCTGTATTTCTAGTTTACTGGTAGTTATCTGTTCACTCATGTCACTTCCCGCTTTCCAATAGATTGAATGCATACATTATTGAAGAGAAATCTCTGATGTTCATCGTGCATACAGCTGCAGTCATAACAGATGGGTTCTCCTGCCGTCAGGCGGGTCCTCGATCGGCTGAATTCCAAAGTCTAGGTCCGGCGTCTGTTGTCGTCACTTCTTCCCTGACGTCAGTGCGACAGGGGTGTAAAAGAACCAGCCGACGCCATTTTCTTCAGTCTTTCTTGCCGCGCGGTGCCCAAAGCAGAAGCAGTTCGCAAGTGCCGGTCGGCCAGCTCCTGAAATTATGAAAATTTTGAAACCGAAGTCTTCTTGAAAGTTAAGTACCCCGTTGGGGAAACTTTTCTTGCCTCAGACCGATGTCAGACAAAGTTAATAATTGTGTTTCATGTGGGAAGCAAATACCGCATAAGGATTTCCATTCCCTCTATATACCTTGTTTAGGCCCAGACCACGACATCTCGGTCTGTCGCTTTTGTGCTACATTCAACAAATGCACCATTAAGCGTCGGGCGGAGTTCGCCCAGCATTATTTTGGAAAAACATTTAACTGTATTATGTCGTCGGATACCCCGACTCCAGTTTTGTGTAAAAAACGCAAAGATAAGGACCGACACACGAGGTCCGCGGCCTCTACTGACACCACGCCAAAGCCGACTACACATGGTCTGGTTCTCAGCGAGGCACCTACGCAGCCCCTGACTACTGATGACACTTCATTGGCGGTGTCTCCTGTGCCCGAGGTCGCAGGCTCCTCGGCCCACACCCCAACTACAGATGCCGAAGCCACTCTTGGCGTTGAACCTCAAAATGTGGACAGGTCTACCTCCACTCAAGGTGTCTTCAGACCTTCCTCTTCTTTCTCCATCAAGGCTTTCACTAAGTCTAAAGTAGCCATGCACTCTGAGGCAAGCTACACAGGCCCCATCTCCAGGCCCCATGCCTAAAAAGCAGATGCTTAAAATGGCAGAGGATTTAATTACTCTTATCAGGGGTTCTCAACCCCCACCGGACAAAAGGCCCAGAGTGGAGGAAGAATCCCCCTCCTCTGATCAGGGCTCCATTATTTCAGAGCACTCTGATGATCAGGAACATTCTTACCCCCCTTTTGAAGACTCTGATGTGGAGAAGTCCATTCCTTCTGTATCCCCCCCCAGAGGATTACTCATTTGGGGAAACTTTGCATACCTTAAGGGAACACTTCCACTGGGAAGGCCAAGATTATTCAGATTCCAAGAAAAGGCTTAGGTAATTTCTCTTACTACCTCAGCACAGGCCTCTGGCTACTATTCCTCCTGTCTTGGACATCCTAGATGATGTTTACTCGGAGGCCTGCCTTAACCCGGACTCTCTGCCTCCAGCCCCAGTTAAGCCTGACAGGTACTACAGGGTTCCTGACTCACACCAATTTATATAAAAAAGCCATGCTGCTGTCCCAGAAACCATCTCACAGGGCCCCAAGGGAATTAAGGCCTCCACTGCTAAAAATCCATTACCTTCCAAGAGAGATTCCAGATCCTTAGAAAGGTGGGGAAAAAAGGTATATACCTCGGCTACCTTAACCATGAGGGCCTTAAACTGTCAGTTCCATATGCTAAAATAGCAACAGTTTTTGTTATCACAATTGAAAAGTAAAATGTCACAACCTGAACAACCAGACTTGAAGGAGTTGCAGGATTTGATGCATAGTGCAGAACAAGTGGTTAAGCATACCTTACAACGTGGTTTTGATGCTCTAGAGGCCTCATGTAGAGCTGCTGTTACAGGCTCAGTCATACGTAGGCATGCCTGGCTCAAGGAACAAGCCTTGCCTTATCATGTCAAAGCTAAATTACTAGATGCCCCTCTTCAAAAGGATGTATTATTTGGTGCTAATGCTGAGGAGGTATTAAGGAAAATGGAGGAAAAGGCTAAATCAATGCAAACTGTGAAAGATTTTCTACAGGTACAACCTCCACGTTTCAGTAGAAATTGGCCTAACAAAAATTGGTCCTTTCCAGCCACGGACAGACCCCAAAGAGGCAGATACAGGCGCCCGAGGGGCAGAGGACAATCCCAAGGATAGTTTAGAGGCAGACAATGGCAAGCTCCTACACAAAGAGGTGGTGAGGATAACTCGCAATCATTCAGAAAGCAAACCCAATGACTTTCCCCTTTGCATGCCAACCAGGTTTCAAATGGCAGCCCCCTTAGGAGGAAAGCTGGCATTATTTTCAAAGATTTGGCATATTGTCACAAAAGACAAATGGATCCTGGACATTATAAACAGAGGCTACAGATTCCATTTTCACACCCTTCCATGAGAGGCATGCCAAACCTGCCACACAATCAAAGGGCAGAGGCACAAAGGCAAATTACAGATCTCATAGACATGAAAGCTATTCAAGAGGTACCTACGCACGAACAAGGTCAAGGTTTTTATTCCAGGCTATTCCTGGTACCAAGGAAGGGAAAATATTGGAGACTTTTTTGGACCTGTCCATCCTAAACACATTTCTACTCGTACCAAAATTCAAGATGCTCACTCTACAGCAACTTCTTCCCATGCTGGGCAAGGAGTCTTGGCTGGTAACATTGGACCTCAAGGATGCATACCTGCATGTCCCAGTCAGACAAAATTGCAGAAGATACCTCAGATTTCTTGCAGGTTCAACCCATTGTCAATTCTCTGCATTGCCCTTTGGCTTATCTACTGCGCCCAGAGTATTCACGAAATGCCTGGCATCAGTAATTGCCTACTGCAGACTTCAAGGGATACAAATATACCCTTATTTGGACCACTGCCTGATCCAAGCGGACAGCAAGCACATTCTTCTGAAACATCTGGCTTATGTAATAATGTTGTTGAGCTCTCTGGGATACACAGTCAGCAAAAAGAAATCAAGGCTAATACCCTCTCGGAAGATAATTTTCCTGGGTGCCAACTTGGACACAAACACCCAGATGGCCTACCTCACGCCAGAGAAGCAGGGGCAACTAACTCAATACTTCAGAGCACTAGCAAATTGCACCAGGCTGACTGCAAGGAAAATCCTGCAGGCTCTGGGATTCATGGCATCTTGCATCTTGCTAATCCCATGTGAAAAGCTGCATATGAGGAAACTTCAATGGTACCTGAAAAACATATGGTCTCAACACAGCCACAGTTTGGAAACAATAATACCACTAATTCCATGTCTTCAAAAGGAATTTCTGTGCTGGGCTCAAGCATGCCAAACAAACACAGGTCTTCCATTCAGCAAGCCTCAAGCAAATCAAGTCATCACAACAGACGCCTCGGACTACGCCTGGGGGCGCACATGACAGATCGGTGCATTCAGGGCAAATGGTCCCAAAAAGAAAAGCACCTTCACATCAATCAAAAGGAAATGCTAGCAGTAATAAATGCTATTATAGCTTTCAAGGGCCTTATACAACCAGGTCAACTATTGATAAGAACGAACAACACCACAGTTATGTGGTACATGAACAGGGAGGAACACATTCATACCCCCTATGCAGACTGGCCATGTCACTTTGGAACATGGCCATGGACTTGCAAGTCAAACTACAAGCACAGTACTTGCCAGGCAAGGAAAACACGCTGGCAGACAACCTAAGCAGAAATATGACAGATCCACACAAATGGAAGTTGCATCCAAAAGTTTTTACAGAAATAATCCAAGCATGGGGAAGGCCAGACATAGATCTCTTTGCCTCCCACAAAAATCACCAATTGACAAAATTCTGCTCAAGGATTTTCCATCCAAAGGCCTGGAGAGTGGACGCTCTCTCTTTCAGTTGGACATCAATGACAGTTTATGCCTTCCCACCTCTTCCTCTGCTGCCCAAAGTTCTATTGAAAACCAGAGCAGACAGACCAAAGATGATTCTCATTGCTCCGGACTGGCCAAGACAACACTGGTACCCACTCCTGAGGAGCCTGACGCATTCCCCACCATGGACCCTGCCTCTAATGCCTTTTCTTCTGACTCGGCATAGCTTCAAAACTCTTCACAGCCAGCTAAAAACACTCAATCTAGCCGCATGGAAGATTCCTTAGCATCACAACAGACCCTACTCTCCAAGGAGGTGCAGGATGTCATTTTGGAGGCCAGAAGGCCATCAACTAGAAAAGCTTACTCCGCAAAATGGAAACGGTTTTATGTCTGGAATGAGAAAAAGGGCCAGGGTCCTGGAAAACTGAATTTACCTCAAATACTACAGTATTTAGCTGAGCTGCTAAGCAGTGGACTTTCATTGTCCTCCATCAAAAGCCATGCCTCAGCCATTTCTGCAGAATACAACACTGATCCGCCCTTATTCTCTCACCCTCTCTTAAGACAGTTCCTCAGAGGGGCTAAGAATCTAAAACCCCCAAGGAAACAGCCAATACCTGCTTGGGATCTCAATTTCATTCTAGAAAAGCTGACCTTGCCTCCCTTTGAGCCAGCTGCCTCATCAGATTTGCAATATTTGTCCTGGAAAACAGCTTTCCTTCTGGCTATTACCTCAGCTCGTAGAGTTTCAGAACTACAAGCTCTCATGGCTGTGCAGCCTTTTATCATCTTCCATCAGGACAGAGTTTCCTTACGAACCAACCTGTCCTTTATGCCAAAAGTGGTATCCAGGGTAGCTTTGAATCAGGCCATACACTTACCTACCTTTTATCCTAATCCTCAAAACAAAGGGGAGAGATTACAACATTCCTTGGACATCCACAGACAACTACGTTATTATCTGGACAGAACAAAGCCTTTCAGAAAATCAGAACAGCTCTTTGTGTCCTATGCTGTAGGAGCTCAAGGAAAGCCAATTTCAAAACAGACAATCTCAAAATGGATAGCCCACTGCATACGCTTTTGCTATTCTTTTCATGGCAAAACTGTACCTACAGGCATCAGATTTCACTCCACAAGGGCCACAGCTACCTCTGCAGCTTTCCTCAGAGGAGTTCCTACCAAAGATATTTTGGAAGCAGCCACTTGGGAGTTCTGTGCATACCTTCTCCAAGCACTTCCACCTACCATTATACTCCAAAACTAGAGCAGGCTTTGCCACTGCAGTCTTGCAGGGCATCCTGGCTCCTCCTAGTTCCACCTAGTGCCTACCACCCCTTTCTTAGCTTTGGGATTCTACCCATCTGTTATGACTGCAGCTGTATGCACGATGAACATAGTACAGTTTTGTACCTACCATAAATGTTTGAGTGCTAATACAGCTGCAGTCCAGGTTTCCCTCCCTCCTTCCCCTCTTGGGACAGGCCTATAGGCTAACACATCCTCATACAACCTGATTGGGGTATTCATTCATGGTGTATTTGCTTGCAACTACTGTTTTTTGATTATATTGCACTGCTTTATTACACAAATTTATGTATTGCCTTCCTTCTGGGGGCACCTGACATCTGGGGCAAGAAAAACTGAAGAAAATGGCTTCGGCTGGTTCTTTTATACCCCTGTCGCACTGACGTCAGGGAAGAAGCGACGACAACCGACGCCGGACCTAGACTTTGGAATTCGGCCGACCGAGGACCCGCCTGACGGCAGGAGAAACCCATCTGTTATGACTGCAGCTGTATTAGCACTCGAACATCTACATTTATGGTAGGTACAAAACTGTACTTTCTCCATATGAGTCTCCAGTCTGTCATGTAGCCCTGGGGTTATGTTTTGATATGTTTACTGGATCAGTTATGTGCTTTTTTTGCATTCTGCCTAGCTGTTTGTAAATAGTTTGCGTTGTTAATTATGTTGCATGGTTTATGTTTGAGCCTAGCTGTTTATAAGTAGTTTGCATTAATTATTTTGCACGGTTTGTGTTTGGTGCTTCTGTAAACTGCATTCCAGTCTTTTGGATGATAATTCTTCAGGTGTTCTAACTCATAACCTTGAGATCAGCCTTTTTGGTGAAAAGTAATAGGGATTCTTCTTCCCCTGCTACTTCACATTCTGAATTAGATGAAGGTCTAATCTATTCAGTGCAGATTTCTTCACTGTTGGACTGTGCTAATGCTATGAGAAGATGGTCTTATCAGGCTGTCCTGCGGATGATGCTTTTTGCAAGACTAAATTTTATGATGGCATTTCACAGGTGGGTGTACAGGGAGACCAGAGTCCCACAGGTGATATGCATATCTTATGGGCATAGATATTGTAATTCTTTCCGGGTGCATTTAAAAGTGCACCCCTCAAACTTCCAGCTGTCTAGCCCTGATTTACTGGACTTGTTTTGCGTGGTTTTGGTAATCCTGAAATCACTTGTATAAGAATCCTATGGTGGATGCCATAGTAGTATCCATTGTTACAGCTAGGGACCTAAGTTAGTTCCAAGTTCAACACCCTCCCTAGACTACTATATTGGTTTTGTAAAATAAAGTTTACCCAGCCTTTTCCCTGGCTATTACAAACATTGCTTGCCATTAGCATAATGATAAAACACCAGAGAGACATATTCCTAACAAGGCCATTAGAGAATGTGGGTACAGAACCACTGATGCCAGTAGTAGGGGGACATATTCCTAACGAGGCCCTTAGAGGATGTGGGTACAGAACCACTGATGCCAGTAGTAGGGGGACATATTCCTAACGAGGCCCTTAGAGGATATGGTTACAGGACCACTGATGCCAGTAGTGGAGGGCATATTCTTAGTGAGGTCCTTAAAGAATGTGGGTACAGGACCACTGATGCCATTTGGGGCATATACCTAACGAGGCCCTTAGAGGATGTGGGTACAGGACCACTGATGCCAGTAGTGGGGGACATATTCCTAACGAGCCCCTTAGAGTATATGGTTACAGGACCACTGATGCCAGTAGTGGAGGGCATATTCTTAGTGAGGTCCTTAAAGAATGTGGGTACAGGACCACTGATGCCATTTGGGGCATATACCTAACGAGGCCCTTAGAGGATGTGGGTACAGGACCACTGATGCCAGTAGTGGGAGCATATTCTTAATGAGGCCATGAGAGGATGTGGGTACAGGACCACTAATGCCAGTAGTGGGGGACATTCGTAATGAGACCCTTAGAAAATGTGGATACAGGACCACTGATGCCAGTAGTGACGGACATATTCCCAACAAAGCCCTTAGAGAATGTGGGTACAGGACCTCTGATGCCAGTAGTTGGGGACATATTCTTAACAAGGCCCTTAAAGAATACGGGCACAGGACCACTGAAGCCTGCAGTAGGGGACATATTCCTAGTGAATCCCTTGGAGAATGTGGGTATAGGACCACTGGTGCCAGTAGTGGGGTCATATTCCTAGTGAGGCCCATAGAGGACGTGGTTACAAGAGAAGGACGTCTATGGTTGTCGTAAGATTTTACACGACTATTCTTTCCCCGAAGTACTAATGGTAGCTCTGGATTTAAAGCCAAACCTGTCTTCATATTCTTATCCAGTGGAACCACAGATGATTTCTCAAATTTGTGGCAATGGCTGCCCTTTTGACTGGTTACTGCTGTTTGTGTTACAAAGTGCTTGGTTCCAGTAATTGTACATTGCTGAACCAAGAGGATGCAAATTTACCCATATCTGAATTATCTGCCTGATTCAGGCATTCACTCGAGAAAATAGAATGGGGCCCTAAACTTCAACCTGAATTGTTCTCTGAACTTAGACCATTCTGTGATCCTGCCAAAGTGGAACCTCAGCCCCTCCAGTACAGTAGTACCTCATGGGGCACAACCTAACACCACCTTGTAGAAGGCACTCCTGCCCTAGGACAGTATGGACTCCCTAACTGCTTCTTTTGGGTGTCTTGCAAAACCTCCATGTTAGCTAAAGAGTATTTGTGGATCCTGGGGTTAAATGGCATCCACCATTCTTTTTTTCCCCTAATTGCAGCTGCCCACATACCCTCTTCTCATTCACTGGTTCTGTTTGACTTGCTTTTGCCTTCCCTCAGTCCAGGGCCAGGGGGAAAATCACAGACATTGGTGCAGCATCATGCTGTGTGCCAGGAAGTGTGCAATGGTGGCAGCTCTGTGATGGCTGCCATTGAGAGGTGCATGCTCACTTCTGTATGTATGCAGTGGAGTGGCTGAGTGCTCATGCAGCATGGGGTTGGCAGGCCAATGTGTTGCAAATTGTACTGAGCCATTTAGACTTCCTCCCTTCCACCAGGATAGGAAAGTCAACATCAGCCTCAATCTCCCAACCCCCCCACATGCCTTTCTAGCTTCCAAGCTGCTAATCCAGACATATGTAGTCTGGGGCACAGTAAAGGTTTTTATCCCTATGAACCATGGGGGACAGTTGTCATCATCGCTTTTTATTCTACATAAACTGCACATGGTGAAGCTGCAGTGGTATTTCTGGAGGGCTTGATGTCTTGACTTGCAGCCAGTGGGCAATATTGTTGTGCTGCACCCATGTGTCAAGAGCTGCTGTAGTGGGTCAGTCAGGAATGACTGAATCAAGGGGTGCACTTCAAGCAGCAAAGCCACAATTAGCTCGTGTGCGTGTATACCTTGGACTTAACTTGGGAAGCACAAAATCCAGGGAAAGTGAAGTAAGAGTGTGTTACAGGCTCAGCAGTATGAAGGCAGTAATGGCAGTGATCCTGACTGTAACTGCCTTGAAACCTGTTTGGAAACTAGGGCTACTGTATGTGCTCACACAAAGTACCATGCTTATACATGAGACGCACACTCTCTTAACATGCTGTGAATGGTGGTTTGAGAGTGTTGGAGGCAGCCCTGCAATCAGGGTTGCACCTCTGGGACATTCTGAATTCCTTCCTAGCAGAACATTCTGATGAATCTTCTGAGCAGGTCAGAGGCAGATCCCTGTGATGGATGTTAAACAGGTGAGTTTCTGCAGTTAAATAATAGATGAGGTGTTCAGAGATGGACATTTTGCTTATCAAAATAGACCGATGATAAAATTCTGCTCCAGCGCACCTCACAGAGAAGCTTGGGCAGTAGACTTTTAGTTCCATGATGTGGGTGGGCCTTTTTGTTTTTCCCACCAATCCTGGTGTTGCACAAGGTAGAGAAGGAGCCAGTAATTATAGCATCCCTTTTGACCTGCTAGCATTGGTTGTCTCAGCTACTGGAACTGGTGAGAAGAAACCTGCGTGTTGCCTCAGAATAATATCCTCTTGACTCCCCACAAGGGATCCTTGATACCACCCAACCTTGCAGTACTCCGTCTGGCAGCTTGGTTGACTGGACCTTGTTGCACCTCAGGCATTATTTCTTATAGGACATTATTTAGTATTATGAGAGAGACTAGAGAACCTGCTACAAGGAATTCCTTCCTAGATAAATAGAAAATATTTTCTCTTTGCCAAAGGAGGATTCAGAGCCTCATTTTAATTACGGTTTCTGATCTTACAGAACCTGCTGGAGCTGTTCATTCCTGCACTAGCATATAGCTTGCTGAAGGCACATCTTTGTGACTACATCTCTGTGGACCCCCCCCCCCCGACATCTAGGCTGCTAGTCTGACTCAGTGTATCATTTCTTGAAGGATCTTAGGAGTCCTAAAAAAGATGTCTCACCATAAGACCTCAGTTTTATCCCACAGAAAGTTATTCAAACCCTGTTTGAGCCACCAGCTACAACCTCTCTCACACTGTTAACATGTAAGACGGCCTCATTCCTTGCAGTAACTTCAGCCAGAAGGGCTTCATAGATCCAAGGCTGCATTGCACAAAGAACCATTTCCAATGTTCTGTAAAGGCTGAGTCAGTCTCCTTATGAAACCCCACCTTTATGCCAAGGTGGTGATGGTGGTCTCCCTAAATCTGATCATTCAGTTATCAGTTTTCTTTCCAAATCCCTAAAAAAGAAATAATCCTGCTTTCCTTTGATGTTCCTTGGCAACTGAGATACTACCAGGATAGGACTAAGATCATAGAATCTACTGACCAACTGCTTTGTATGGTATGCAGTAAAAAATAAGGGGAAACTGGTGTAAAATCAGACTATATCCAAATTGCTGGCACACTGCACTACATTCTAATGTTGGTTGTAGTCATCACAAAGGAATGTGGGTATGGTTTATGTAATAATCCCCTTGAGTAGTTTACAAAATGCACACTAGATGGAATTTAGGAACATGCCTCTCAACTGTCCAGATTTCCGCAAAATGCCAGATTTTTGGCTCATATTTTTGGTCTGTTCTTCATAAAATATGTGGTTTTCTGGAAAATCAGTGGGATGATCTGGAGGATTTAAGTCACTAAATAATGACATTTGCATTTCAGACTTCAAATCCTTCATAAAATATATGTTAAAAAGCCCTGTTACTCCTACAACTTTCTAAGTTTATAAGAGCAATATTTAAAATGGTTTACCATGAACGGACTGTGTCAAATGGTGATATCATCGACCCATGTCCGCGAAATGACAGTCGAATTCCGACATTGTTGAAGTGCATCTCAAATTCAACCTCATAACGGGATTTAACATGGGTCGAGATAGGGGCAAGATTTGAAATTTGACAATGTCTGGTTCGACATTGGTGCCACTCAGCCTCCGGACTTTGTCAAAGTGCATTTGACTAAATCCACTTCAATGTTGCCATAGTAAGCCATTTAAAATATGTCCCTGTTTTTGGGCCTTTGTCCCCCATTTTGTAGGGCTTTGTCCAGATTTTTTGCACTAAGAAGTTGAGAGGTATGTTTAGGTGGTGTTCTTTGACTGGGGATTTAGAGATGGTGAACCTGTTTATAGCTAAAGAGTGATGCAGCAGTTTTTTCCATTGTGTTGAGGCAAGTACACATTAAGTGCCCCCTCCCCATCTGTGATCTGATTCTGTGTATGTTTTAATAATAATGGTCACTAAAAAAATAAAACATGTTGCTATAGCAAACAAAGCTCCTCATTAGCACTCTTCAAGAAAAATTTTGATGATTGGATGGGAGATGGGAAATTCACCCCGGGGATCACTTCTGTGGCTCTGCTTGACAGTCACAGGAAAATAATTTTCATGGGTGGCAAAAGCCAGGGTACCATTTGGCTAGACTTTATATAGGACCTAGGGCCATAGCCTAGTACCTACCTGTGAACAGTACAGACTTGCTAAATCACTTTATTCAGCCAAAAATAAGTTCTTTTGTCTCTTACTGTTTTAAGAAACTTCCTCAGATACAGAAAGCAAGTAAAAATGCCCTTTTAAACCTTAAAACAAATCACATGATCCATTCTAATGCAGTCTTTCATTGATACCACAAGGGTGGTATGTTGTGCATTGCGCCAGTCTTGATCTAGCTTTTATATTAGCAAAACCGAATCCAAGTTGTAGGAGTGAATGTATCAATGTGAGTACGACATCAGGAAAAACTAACACTTTGTATAAACACATTCAAATGCTGAACAAACTGATTTAGCAGGTCTGTACTGTTCGCCAATGTGGATTATTTTTTAGTAGTAAGTCTACTGTAATATTGATTAGATATACTAACATGCCTGCTGGTTGTATGTCTCAAGGGTCTGTATGTGCAGTTTTATCAAAAGTCATTTGCAGATTCCTAAGTTTACTCTCTATGGTCATTCACTTCATCTTGAGTAGAAATCTGCACTAATGAGTGTTCAGCCTGATGCAAAGTTTGTAGTTCTGATGTACGCCAAAATTGTTTTAGGTAATACTGGTAGTTTCCATAATAAAATGAAATTTAAGTTGAGCACAAGAGGGGAATGCATTGAGAGGCCTGGGTTACTTCCCCCAGTAACCCTTTAAAGCGGATTGCAAGCATGGGACACATGCTTGTGTCTCAAGTGCAGGAATTCAAGATTGAGGATTTTGTTCAGAAGGCACTGAAAAAATGTATCCCCATATTCCATTTACTACAGATAAAACTGTTGGAGATAAACAAATACGGTCAGTGCTAACTCGCATCTGACATTTTTCTTTGGAGAGGAGCCAAGATCCACAAATTACTTTAATTCTGCTGCACCCCCCCACCACCACCACCACTGTTAAACAGATCCCATTTTTTAGTATTTTGGTAGTCTTTCACAAAATGTTATTTTCTGCTGTTTCTGCTGTAGTGTTGTATTAATAGGATGCTCTAAGATTTTCAGTTTTATTTGTCTGTAGTTGCTTTATTGTCTGATTTCTGGGGTGGGTTGAAAAGCTCAATTCTAAGGCACTACTGGTCTTTGACATCATTGTGTTGTATTGCTGTCAGAGGAGGCATCTCTGCTGCATTGGAAGAAAGGAGAAAGCAAAACCAGAACAAAAGAAAAAGTCCACAAGATGCAGCTGACCTGAAGAACTTTCCATGTAAGAGGTTTAAAGAGGTATGTAAAAAGAAGGTCATCTGGTAAGTTAAGTGACAGTTGTACCACTTAAACAGACTTATCTGATGCTTGGATCCCTGTAGCAGAGTTACTGGGCTGTCACATATGCATTAGTGAGAGATCCTGAAACATAATCACAGAAACAGTAGGTATGGCAGTATTCCATCTCAGGACATTGGTGGCATGTCTTGAGGCCCTGGCAGCATGCGTCTTCCGAAGGCTTTGATAGTAATCTTGGGGGGCTTTTCCAACACTATCGAGCTCTTTCTGTGCTCTTTTGATTTACTGTGCACTCCACTTGCTGTCCTTAGTCATACTGCCAACTAAGAAGAAATTTTTGTTATTCCACCCACAATCTCACCCCCTTCCTAACACACAGTGATGTCAGTGTAGCTGATGTGTTACTTTATTGTACTGCACAGTTGTGTACGCACACATACTCGCCTCCATGTCTGCACATTCATGTTTTTATAAACACATGCATACAGTCCCCAGACATGGCAAGGCTAGGACGCCCCTATCTCCACTACAAGCTGTATACCCAGGAGAGGTAAGCAAACTTACCTCTCCCATGTGACTCTTCAAGTACTAGGTTACCTGGAAGGACATTATTATTTGTGTCCGAGATTCCTTTTACATTTTGAGGCTTCTCAAGGTATTGGTGGTGCTGTGTGCCTGTGAGATGGCATGCTGGGTTGCACGTCAGGGCATTCAGAATATTCTGTGTTTGGTGGAGGCAGTTGTTAATGTCTTGCATCTCAGATGGCATTATTTTGAGCATTGGTACATGGGACTTTAATCCCTTTACTTAACCATTGTCAAGTAACTTTTCCAAAAGACTGGTTAATGTTTTTGGTAATTTGTGTTCCCTTTGTGTAAGTGCCTGTATCTCCAGAATGAGTATGTATTCTCATGGAATTTTTAAAAAAATGTACTAATTATAAAGCAACAAACAACCTTTGATTGTGCTGCTCTCTAGGAGGCCAAAGGAGCAGACGTGTCTTTAATTTTAGCAAAAAGTTCCATTTTGTATCGTAACATATGGAATGTTATTGCCTTTGCAGTTTTAATATGGTGCTGAATTAAATTTATTCTACTAGATAGCTCAGGAAAAAAACATTTTCGTATCCTGTTTCTGGGGCATAGGCAAAATGTCACTTGTTTGAACAGCAGGGCTAGAATTCCCCAGTACCTTGCTGTTGACATCTGTCTCAGTTACCAGACTTAATTACAGAAGCTTCAGCTTTCCTTCATGGTTTTAATACATTTATATCCTATATCTGTTCTGGTCTGCTCTTTCCAGTTTCTTATTTTGCAGTTCAGTTTATTTTCGCTGTCCATCAAAGTTCTTTCCCTTTTGCTAATTTACCCTTATCTGGATAGCTGCATGATTCAGGCATCCACTGAACAGAGGACAGAATGAGGCCCTAAATGTCACACTGAATTTTTTTTTTTTCATCATTTTGAGCTAACACTAATACTATGTCCCACTGTCAACTGAGTCTGGCATTCTTATTATAGAACCTTTGTTGTATTTCTTTTGCCTTTGTATATATTCCTTCACTGCTGGCATAACAATTTTCACCCCACATTAGAAGTCCGTGAAGTGTATGATTACACTTTTAAATGGGATTTTCTTTGTTGAAGTTGTGGGGGTACCTGACTTATAGCAAGCAGTTTTTGCCATCTTATTTTGCAGCCGTCTTTAGCACAGACGTTCACGTCATCATCAATCCCCTTCTTCCCATTTTCTACATGGGGCTTGGTCTTCATCTCTGTTTAAATTCAATGCCTCCCTCCTACCTTCTTTGGCAGTAATACGTCACTGTCGCAGGTCTTCTCTCACACAATCCATACATCTCTTTGCTGGACTTCCTTGTTTCTTCTTGCCTTTTTTCTCTGTGTCCTGAATCACCAGATTGTCTTCTGCTTTTCTTCACATGTCCAAACCACCATAATCTGTTCTCTTTTATCTTCTCTGCAGTTGGAGCTACTTTAGCTTCTGCTCTGTTGTCCTCATTTCTTCATCTGTCCCACAGTGGGCATCCTACCGCCATTCTCAGGCACTTTGCTTCCTCATACTGTAACATTGATTGCACCACTGCTTTGTACATCTTACTTTTCAGCTTCTTTGGCATTTTTCTGTCATATACTACCCCTGACACTGTGCCAGTTTGCTGCAGCCCCTCTAGCTCTAACTTTGACCTCCTCATTCAGACTTCCCCTCTCCTCAGCCACCCCTCACAGATGCTTGAAGCTGTTAGCCTGTTCCATTATTTTCCCTTCTATCCCATTTCCTTCTGATTTCTCCATTTGCTGCCATTACAACTGTCTTATCTGTACTCTGTTTTATCCCATGTGCCTTCATTTTTGGATTCTATCCTCCTATCCTTTGCTGAAAGTCTGCCTGTAATGTTGTCTGCTTGTCATTTTGAGCACGTGAAAGGTGCCCTGAAGCTTTGGAAGATGGCTAGCTGTTATATCCTTGGCAGGATATAACTTCATATAGCTAAGGTTACTGCAGTAGTGATTAACATGAAGAACATCTTACATTTACAAGTGGATCAGGTTTTCTAGGTGGTGTTTATCCTAGGCAGTAACAGAGGATGTTCGTGTTTCACTGTTGCAGTTATTACACTTGGGTTATCCTGCTGGCAGGCTACCCGCAGTCGGCCTGAATTCCAAAGTCTAGCTCCGGCGTCTGTTGCTGTCACCTCTTCCGTGACGTCAGTGCGCCAGAGGTATAAAAGATGCAGCCAACACCATTTTCTTCAGTCTTTCTTGCCGCGCGGTGCCCGAACTGCTTTTGCTGGTCGGTCGACTCCTGAGATTTTCAAATATGAATTTCAGATCCGAAGTCTCGATTAAACTTAAGTACCCCATTGGGGAAACTTTTTTCTTGCTCCAGTCCGATGTCAGAAAAAGTTAACAATTGTATTTCTTGTGGGAAGCAAATACCTCATAAGGATTTTCATTCTTACTGTATTCCTTGCCTAGGCCCTGATCATAACGTTGCTAGTTGTCGGTTTTGTGCTAGATTTAACCAACGCACTATTAAGCGTTGGTTCGGTTTTGCTTTTCACTACTTTGGCTGAAGATTCAATTATATACTGCCGTCGGAACAGCCGACGACCGGAGTTTATAAAAAGTGCAAGAAAAAAGAAAAGGACAGGCATCCGAGGTCCAAAACCGATGAGGCTTCTGCTAAGCCAGTCGCCAGTTCGCCGGTTCTCAGTGAGGCGCTTTCGCAGCCCCTGCCGCCTGCTACCTCAGAGTCTCACAGGCTGCTGACGACTCCCATGTGGAGCCAGCTAGGCCTCTGGATACTCAAGGTATTGGACACTCGGAAACTATTCCCTCAGATGGGTCCGGAGCCGCTGAGCAGGTATCGGCTTCTGGGGGTGTTTTCAGACCTACGCAGTTATATGTAAAGCCTACTACAGCTTCCAAAGCAAAGACTAAAGCAGTTCTAAAGACAAAGAAACAAGTACAGCATTCTCCTGGACAAACTACCATGCCTAAAAAACAGATGCTCAAAATGGCCGAAGACCTAATTACCTTGATCAGGGGTTCCCATCCCCCTCCTGACAAGAGGCCTAGGCAGGAGACAGAATATGAATCTTCAGACCAGGTTTCCATTTCCTCTGACTCCTCTTCTGAACAGGAATACTCTCTTCCTCCTTATGAGGATTCTGATGCTGAAGAATCTATCCCTTCATCCTCACCGCTTGAGGATTATTCTTTTGGGGAAACCCTGCATACCATGAGGGAGCACTTCCACTGGGAGAGCCAGGACTATTCAGAATCTAAGAAAAGACTTAGAGATTTCCTTTTACTACCTCAGCATAGGCCTTTGGCTATTCTTCCTGTGTTAGACATTGTAGATGATGTATTTTCCGTGTCCGGACTTTCTCCTGACTCTTTACCTCCTGCCCCTGTTAAACCAGACAGATACTACAGGGTTCCAGATTCACATAAATTTCTTTATAAAAACCCTGCTGCTGATCCAGAAACTATTTCTCAGGGTCCCAAAGGGGTCAAGGCTTCTACTGCAAAAAAAACCTATCCCCTGCTTAAATGTCAGCAATACTTAATGTCAATGCTAAAACAGAAAATGTTATCAAATTCTGATTGTGCAGAAAATAAGGAAATGCAGGATTTATTGCATGCATCTGAACAAGTGGGAAAGCATACATTGCAATGTGGTTTTGATTCTCTGGAGGCCTCTTGCAGGGCTGCAGTTACCGGTTCTGTTATTAGGAGGCATGCTTGGTTAAAGGAACAGAATCTGCCTGATCATGTTAAAGCAAAGTTATTAGATGCTCCATTACAGCATGGTATCTTATTTGGTGTTAAAGCAGAGGACGTGTTGAAGAAAATGGAGGACAAAGCGAAATCTATGCAAACAGTAAAGGATTTCTTACAGGTACAGCCTCCCAGATTTAGCAGGAACTGGCCTACAAAGAATTGGTCCTTTCCAGTGTCAAACAGACCACAAAGAGGCAGATACAGACTCCCCAGAGGCAGATCCCAGCCCCAGGGCTCATACAGGCCTAAACAGTGGGGCGCTTTTACCTCCAAAAGCGGAGAAGACAAAACACAGCCATACAGGAAATAGTCCCAATGACTTTCCTCTGCCAGCCCCAAGCTCTTATCTTTTGGCAGCCCCCTTAGGGGGAAAACTAGCACTTTTTTCTCAAAATTGGCACATGATCACCCAGGACAAATGGGTCTTGAATATAGTGTCCCAGGGCTACAGGTTCCACTTTCACACCCTGCCAAGGTCAAAAGGTATGCCAAACCTGCCACACAATCAATGGGCAGAGGCACAAAAACAAGTTTCATCCCTCATGGACGAGGGCCATTCAGCAAGTACCACAGCAGGAGCAGGGACAAGGATTTTACTCAAGACTTTTCTTGGTACCCAGAAAAGACAAAGCCTGGAGACCAATACTGGACCTGTCTACTCTAAATACATTCCTGGACGTTCCAAAATTCAAAATGTTGACTGCAGCAGCTTCTGCCCATGCCTGACAAGAAGGCTTGGCTTGTAACTTTGGACCTAAGAGGCATACCTGCATATTCCAATCAGACAATCTTGCAGAATATACCTCAGATTCCTAGCTGGCTCAATGCACTACCAATTCTCTGCACTGCCCTTTGGCTTATCTACTCTGCCCAGGTTCTTCACAAAATGCCTAGCACCAGTAATTGTATTTTGCAGACAGAGGAATTCAAATATATCTTTACTTGGATGACTGCCTTATTCAAGCAGAGAACAAGGACATTCTACTAAGGCATCTGGCGTTTGTAAAAAGATTACTTATTTGCCTAGGGCACACAGTAAACGAAAAGAAATAAAAATTAGTACCCTCTCAAGAGATAATATTCCTGGGTGCAAGCTTAAATACAACTGCCCAGATGGCTTATCTCATGCCAGACAAACAGAGGCAACTGACTTCTTACTTCAAAATGTTGGCAACAAAGACCCAGTTATCTGCAAGAAAAATTCTGTAGGCTTTGGGCTTCATGGCATTCTGCTAATTCATTATGCCAGACTGCATACGAGGAAACTACAATGATATCTAAAAAGTGTTTGGACTCAACATTGTCACAGCCTGGAAACATTAATTACCCTCATTCCATGTCTTCAACAGGAGTTTCGATGGTGGGCACAGGCCTGTCACCACAACAAGAGACAGCCGTTCACCCTACCCACAGCCAGGCAGTCAGTAACCACAGATGCTTCAGATTATGCCTGGGGGACCCATATGGCAGGAAAATGTATTCAGGGCACATGGCCCTCAAGCCAAAGTCACCTTCATATCAATCAAAAAGAGATGCTGGCTGTTCAGAATGCCCTGACCGCTTTCAAGGATCTACTCCAGCCAGGGAAACTACTGATAAGGACGGACAATACTACAGTCATGTGGTACATAAACAGGGAGGCACCCATTCCTACCCCCTCTGCAGACCAGCCATGACCTTGTGGGACACAGCATTGACTTATCAAGTACACCTGCAAGCACAATTCCTGCCAGGAACGAAAAATACTCTTGCAGATGAATTAAGCAGAAACCTCACGGATCCCCACGAGTGGAAACTGGATCCCCAAGTCTTCAGCATGATGATAATGAAATGGGGATGCCCAAACATAGATCTATTTGCCTCCCCTCACAACTGCCAACTACAGAGATTCTGTACAAGGACATATCACAAGCAAGCATGGAAAGTGGATGCTCTGTCATTCAGCTGGAAAGCCCTAACAGTATATGCCTTTCCTCCCCTGCCTCTCCTCCCCAAGGTACTCCTAAAGGTCAGACGAGAGAAGCCAAAAATTATTCTGATTGCCCCAGACTGGCCCCGCCAGCACTGGCACCCAATCCTGAAGAGCTTGTCTCAAGGCCCAGCCTAGACATTGCGTCTAATTCCTCATTTACTGACCCAACGAAACAATCCGATCCTGCACAGCCAACTCAGAACCCTAAATCTGGCGGCATGGTGGATAATGCAGCTATTCAGAACACACCTCTCTCTAAAGCTGTGATGGATGTTATTTTGGAGGCCCAGTACCAGAAAATCTTATGTTGAAAAATGGAAAAGATTCTGTGCTTGGAACCAGGCACAAGGAATTGACACGGTTGTGCCAAATATTCCTCAGATTTTACAATATCTAACTGAGATGCTGGTCAAAGGCCTATCCTTTTCATCGATCAAAATCCATGCCTCTGCCATTTCAGCTCATTACAATACGGACCCACCTATTTTCTCTCGTCCACTGCTAAGGCAGTATCACGGGCCGAAAACATAAGACCTCCAAGGAGAGCACCAATACCTGCATGGGACCTTAATTATGTCTTGAAAAAACTCACACTGCTGCCTTTTGAGCCAGCCAATACAACCGAAATAAAGTTCTTATCTTGGAAAACAGCTCTGCTCCCAGCAATAACCTCTGCAAGACGAGTCTCAGAGTTACAGGCACTCATGGCTGTGGAACCTTTTATCATTTTCCATCCAGACAGGGTTTCTCTGAGGATGAACCCAACATTTATGCCTAAGGTAATGTCTAGTGTGGCCCTTAACAAAACCATTAATTTGCCTACCTTTTATCCAAACCCACAGAATAAGGGTGAGAGACTCCTGCATTCTTTGGACATAGACAGTTACGCTTCTACTTGGACAGAACTAAAGCTTTCAGAAAGACCGAGTAACTCTTGGTAGCATATGCTGCAGGATCACAAGGAAAGGCTATCTCAAAGCAGACTATTTCAAAATGGATAGGCCACTGCATTCGTCTCTGCTATTCACTACATGGCAAATCAGTGCCTAAGGGCATTAGGCCTCACTCTACCAGAGCAGCAGCCACTTCAGCAGCCTTCCTCAGAGGAGTACCAACCAAAGACATTTTAGAGGCTGCAACTTGGAGTTCAGTGTACACTTTTACCAAGCACTACCACTTACCTCTCTAGTCTAAATCCAGAGCAGGCTTTGCCACTGCAGTTCTGCAGGGCCTTATAGCCTCTCCTAATCCTATTTAGACCCAGCCACCCTACCTCAGCTTTGGGATTCAACCCAAGTGTAATGACTGCAACAGTGAAACACGAACATAGTACAGTTGTGTACCTACCATAAATGTAGATGTTCAAGTGTATTCATTGTTGCAGTCCAGGTTACCCACCCACCATCCCCCTTTTTCTTTGCTGGGACTTATCTGTACTTCTCTATCCTATACAACCTATGTGGTGTATTTGCTTGTAGATGAAGGAAATGTTTATTTTTGTGCATGCATACTTATTGGCATAATTTTCAGCTTACCACTTTGGGGGCACCTGACATCTGGGGCAAGAAAAACAGAAGAAAATGGTGTCGGCTGCATCTTTTATACCCCTGGTACACTGACATCAGGGAAGAGGCGACAGCAACCGACACCAGACCTAGACTTTGGAATTCAGTCCGACTGCGGGTAGCCTGCCAGCAGGATAACCCAAGTGTAATGACTGCAACAGTGAATACACTCGAACATCTACATTTATGGTAGGTACACAACTGTACTTTCTGAAAGGATTTCAACCCTCTTGTTTTGAAATACTTGTCTGTGCTACTTAGAGATGGTTTTATCATATGCGTTTATCAGTGTGCATCTTCTTGCCATGTCTGCCTATGGATTTCCTTTCGTCTCTCATTGTGGTCAAACAGTTTATAAAAGGATTGTTGCTTATGAGACTCCCTTGAAAGCTCTTTCCTTTTCCTTGCGATCTCAACTTTGTTCTTAAAAATTGACCTTACCTCCTTTTTAACCTGCCTCTCAGACTGATTTATGGTTCATTACTTGGAAGACTGTTACTTATCGCTCTAACATATGTAAGGTGGGTCTCTGAGCTGCAAGCTCTCATGGTGCGCCAGCCCTATCTGGTTTGTGTCAGTGGCACAAGTAACACACAGACCTTTGGTGTGTAAGGAGCATGCTGCACAGCCAAGTGTGCCATCCTTCGGCTGAGACATATAACCGAGGTCCCATCTGTTTGAGATGGTGGTAGATCAGACGGATGTTAGATTCCACGGTGCCTATTGAAAAAAACAGGAGAAGTTCCCTGATGCCCTGGCCAAAATTTCCCTTAGTGGTATAAATACTATCTCTAATTTATCCTTTGTTGACTGGCTAGTAGCCTCTTTTCAGGAGAAATCAAAGATAAATAAAACATTTTACACGAGCAGGGTTGTGTTATGCAGTAATCCATCATTCTTTCCTAAAGTTGTTTCTGAATTTACCGTAAATCAAGCTGTCAGTCTCCCAGTGCTCTATCTTGATAAAATAAATAAGTAAATAAAATAAATAAATAAATAGAAAAGGATAAAAGATTCTACATAGCTTGGATACACATAGGCAGCTTCGGTTCTACCTTGACAGAGCAAAGCCCTGTGAGAATGCTCAACAGCTGATGTCCTTCCATACTACTGTTGCAGTATTCATTACCAGTGGGATCTCCTGCCAAGGATAGCTCTACATATCCAGCCAGTAAACCAAAGCTTTTAATTCTTAAGTGTCTTACATCAGACATATGCTTCTTTCTGTGTAGGGCACAATGGTGACATATGGATGCTCCAGATTTGGAACTACTATGCCGCCAGTCTGAATGCCATAGTTGTATGTTGGTCTGAACATCCTTCGCTGAGCTGGTTATACCAACCCTTTTGCAGAGGAGTACCCCATGGGGTTGCCTTTTCTTTTATTTTCTCATGGAGTTTGAGAGTTCATGTCATCCAAGAAAGGAAAATGTCAGTGTGGGAGACAAATTCCTTATAAAGATCATCACGACAAGTGTTCTGTCTAGACACTTCTCATGATCACACTCGGTGCTCTGTTTGTAAGCTATTTGTGCCAAAGACTCTTCACAGCCATCTGTCTTTTCTTTCCACTTATCTTGAATACCAACGTCTCAAGTTGTTGGCCCGAGGTACTGTAGCCAAATCTTCCCATCCTGAGGTACAGCTACCTTTTAAGAAAAAGGCTAAAAATGTGTGGTCTGATACTACGACTGTCCAACCTCTGCCCAGACCTCTCTTTCAAGGTGAATAATACCCTGAAGACCACTTGGTGCTAATGTCTGTTTCCTCTGCCTCAACCCTGTCAGAGGCCAGCATGGGACTAGCTTCTCGCACATCCTACAAGGCTTTGAAAACATCTGCTGCAGACATGTAGGGGAACAGCTAATTATATTAGAGAGGCCTATGGGAAATTCCCCAGATCTTAGAGAAGGAGGTGCTTGGTACTCTTTGTCAAGGCAGAGTTCTGAACTGCCAAGGTTTGTTAAGGTTGACATCCCCTTAAGAAACGACAGAAGACTAAACACATTTTTCCCACTCCCAAAGATCCTCAGAAGAAATAGGATTTTACTCTGGGCTTGTTTACTGCCCTGATGGCTTTGAGACCACCTCAGGGGATTTTGGATGTTCTTCGTGTTTCACTGTTGCAGTCATTACATTTGGGTAATCTGCTGGCACGTTGCCCTCAGTCGGCCTGAATATCAAAGTCTTGGGTCCTGCTTCGGTTGCTGTCTCGTCTTCCATGACGTCAGGTCATCAGGGGTATAAAACATGCAGCCGATGCCATTTTCTTCAGTCTTTCTTGCCGCGCGGTGCCCGAAGCAGAAGCAGTTGGCAAGTGCCGGTCGGCCGACTCCTGAAATTTTCGCATTCGAGTTTCAGAACCAAAGTCTTCAATTAAAGCGAAGTACCCCGTTGGTGAAACTTTTTCTTGCTCCTTACCGATGTCAGTAAAAGTTAATAATTGCATTACTTGTGGGAAGCAAGTACCTCATAAGGATTTTCATTTGTACTGTATTCCTTGCCTAGGCCCATTCATAACGTGCCTTGCTGTTGGTTTTGTGCTAGATTTAACCAACGCACTATTGTGTTGGTATATCTTTGCTTCAGAATATTTTGGAAACCGATTTAATTACCCTGAAATGTCATCGGGTAGTAATAAGACTACCATAGTTCACAAAAAATGCAAAGAAAAGGACAGAGACAGACCGCTGATTGTCAAAACCGACGAAGCTTCTCCTAAGCCAGTCGCTGGTTCGCCGGCGCTTTCGCAGCCTCTGATACCTGCTACTTTCGAGTCGCAGGCCTCTACCGAGACCCATGTGGAGTCCGGCATGTCGCAAGATTCTGCGTATTGCACCTGCGGATGTCTCTCCCTCGGATGGGTCTGGAGCCGCTGAGCAGTCACCGGCTTTTGAGGGTGTTTTCAGGCCTCAAAATTTCTATATAAAACCAATGCCAGCTTCAAAAACTAAGACAAAATCAACTTCTAAGGCTAAAAAACTGAAGCATGAGCCACGTGCTCAGGCCTCTATGCCTAAAAACAGATGAACAAAATGGCCGAAGACTTAATTACCTTGATCAAGGGGTTCCCAAACCCCCCCCTGATAAGAGGCGTAGGCAAGACACTGATTATGAATCTTCAGATCAGGTTTCTATTCTTCGGATTCCTTTTCTGATCAGGAATTTTCTGTGCCACCCTGTGAGGATTCAGATGCAGTGGAATCCATCCCATCTGCATCTCCTCCTGAAGATTATTCTTTTGGAGAAACCTTGCATACTTTAAGGGAACATTTTCATTGGGAGAGTCAGGATTTCTCGGAATCAAAAAAGAGGCTTAGGGATTTCCTTCTTCCTCAGCATAGGCCTTTGGCTATACCTCCTGTATTAGACATTATTGATGGTGTTTTCGGAATCAAGCGTGGCTTCTGATTCCCTACCTACAGCTCCTAGTAAGCCAGACAGATATTACAGGGTTCCTGACTGCCACAATTTTTTTATTAAAAAATCCTGCTGCAGACCCTGAAACTATCTCTCAGGGTCCCAAAGGTGTTAAAGGCCTCAACTGCTAAGAATCCTACCCCCTCTGATAGAGATTCCAGGGCGCTGGATAGATGGGGAAAGAAGGTTTATACGTCTGCGACCTTGGCAATTAGGGCCTTAAACTGCCAGTTTCATATGCATAAATATCAGCAGCATGTTATGGGATTATTGAAACAGAAAATTAAGTTGATTTCTGAATGTGTGGAAAGTAAAGAATTACAGGAATTATTGCATGCAGCAGAACAGGTTGGAAAGCATACTTTGTGATATGGTTTTGATTCCTTGGAGGCCTCTTGCAGGGCCGCAGTTACTGGATCTGTGATTAGAAGGCATGCCTGGCTCAAGGAACAAAATCTGCCTGATCATGTTAAAGCTAAATTATTGGATGCACCTTTACAGCATGATACTCTGGTAATAAGGCAGAAGAGGTTTTAAAGAAAATGGAAGACTAAGCTAAATCTATGCAAACTGTAAAATATTTCTTACAAGTGCAGCCACCCAGATTCAGTAGACACTGGCCTACAAAAAATTGGTCCTTTCCTGTGTCGTACAGAGCCTCACTGGGAAAATGTAGGTGCTCAAAAGGCTCTAGATACCAATCACAGGGTTCTTACAGGTCAAAGCAATGGGATGCCTCTACCTCCAAATATGGAGGAAACAAAGCACGACCCTACAGTAAACAGTCTCAATGACTTCTCTCTGCCATCACAAGCACTTATCTTTTGGCAGCCCCCTTAGGGGGGAAATTAGCACTTCATGCTCAGAACTAACAGTTAAAAACCCAGGACAAGTGGGTATTAAACATAGTATCCCACGGTACAGATTTCAGTTCCATACCATGCCAATTCCAAACGGTTGGCCAGATCTGCCACAAAATCAATGGGCAGAGGCACAGAAACAAGTTATGTCCCTCATTGATATGGGGGCTACTCAACCAGTGCCAGAACAGGAAAAAGGGCAAGGGTTTTATTCAAGACTGTTCCTGGTACCCAGAAAAGACCATGCCTGGCACCAAATACTAGATTTATCGATTTTGAACACATTATTGGACATCCCAAAATTCAAAATGTTGACTTTGCAACAGCTTCTGCCCTTGCTGGGCAAGAATGCTTGGTTAGTGACTCTAGACTTGAGGCATACCTGCATATCCCAATAAGGGAATTGTGCAGAAGATACCTCCGCTTCAAGGCTGGTTTTATGCATTACCAATTCTCTGTACTGCCCTTTGTATTATCTCCTGCGCCCAGGGACTTTACAAAGTGCCTGGCACCAGTAATTGCATTTTGCAGACAAAGAAGTATACAAATCTATCCTTACTTGGATGACTATCTCATTCAAGCAGAAAACAAGGACATTCTTCTTCAACATCTGGCATTTGTAAAAAGGCTTCTAACATGCCTAGGATACACAATAAACGAAAATAAATCACAACTGGTACCCTCTCAAAAGATTACATTCCTGGGTGCATGCTTGAATACAACTGCCCAGATGGCTTACCTTACGCCAGACAAGCAAAGGCAACTGACTATTTACTTCAAACAGATGGCAACAAAAACCCAGTTATCTGCTAGATAAATTCTGCAGGCTTTGGGGTTCATGGCATCCTACATTCTACTAATTCCATATGCAAGACTGCATATGAGGAAACTACAGTGGTATCTAAAAAGTTTATGGAGTCAACATCGTCACAGTCTGGAAACAATGATTCCTCTCATTCCCTGCCTACAACAGGAGTTTCTTTGGTGGGCAGAGACATGTCACCAGAACATGGGACGGTCTTTCACTCTACCCCCTGCCACCAAAACCCTAACTACAGACGCATCAGACTATGCTTGTGGGGGGCCCAACTGACTGGGAGATGCATTCAGGGCATATGGAACCCAAAACAAATTCATCTGCATATCAACCAGAAAGAGATGTTAGCTGTTCAGAATGCCCTGACAGCCTTCAAGGACTTCATCCAGGACAACTACTGATAAAGACAGACAACACCACGGTTATGTGGTACATAAACAAGCGGGGGCGGTACACATTCCTACCCCCTATACAGACTAGCCATGGCATTGCGGAACACAGCCTTGACTTGCCAAGTACATCTTCAAGCTCAATTCCTGCCATAGGTTCATAGGTTGATACTAGGCTATGCAAGTCTAGCCATAACAATTCCCTGGAATTTTTTTCCCACAATATTTGCTTCTCTGGGCCCCTGTCTAGCAGGGTGACTGACATGATCCCCGGGGTGAATTTCCTATCTCCCATCCAATCATCACTGTTCCTTTTGAAGAGGGCCAATGAGGTGCTCTGCTTGACATGTATGGGCAGTCTATTCCAGAGTATGGAGACAAGCATGGAAATTGGATGCCCTATCCTTCAGTTGGTAAAACCTATCAGTCTACGCCTTTCCTCCTCTGCCTCTTCCCAAGGTATTACTAAAGGTCAGACAAGAATAAACAAAAATGATCTTAATTGCCCCGGACTGACCTCGCCAGCACTGGTACCCAATTCCTAAGGAATACGTCTCAACTTCCTCCTTGGTACTTGCCTCAAATACCTCATCTACTGTCTCAGCAGAGCAATCAAATTCTGCACAATCGGCTCCAAACTCTGAACCTGGCAGCATGGCTGATCATGTAATTATTCAAACACCTCTCAGTAAATCTGTGATGGATGTAATTTTGGAAGCCAGAAGGCCTAGTACTAGAAAATCTTATGCTGATAAATGGAAGAGATTCTGTGCTTGGAACCAAGCACAAGGAACAGACACAGCAAAGCCAAATATTCCTCAGATTTTACAATGCTTGACAAGGGCCTATCTTTTTCATCAATAAAAATCCATGCCTCTGCCATCTCGGCTCATTACAACACAGAGCCTCCCATCTTTTCTCACCCTCTGCTAAAACAGTATCTTAGAGGGGCCAAAAATGTACGGCCTCCCAGAAGATCACCAACTCCTGCATGGGACCTAAATTTTGTGTTGGAAAAGCTCCCCCTGCCTCTATTTGAACCAGCAGCTACTGCGTATATAAAGTTTTTATCTTGGAAAACTGCTTTCCTGCTAGCAATCACTTCAGCAAGAAGGGTTTCAGAACTACAGCCCCTCATGGCTGTGGAACCTTTTATTACATTTTACTTGGGCAGGGTGTCCCTCAGGGCTAATCCTTTCTTTATGCCTAAGGTGGTATCCAGTGTGGCTCTTCAAATTATTCACCTGCCAACTTTTTACCCAAATCCGCAGAACAAGGGGGAGCGGATTCTGCATTCCTTGGACATACACAGACAACTAAGATTTTACTTAAACAGAACCAAATCTCTAAGAAAGTCGGAGCAGCTACTGGTGGCATTTGCTGCAGGATCAGAGGGGAAGGCTGTTTCAAAGCAGATTATTTCAAACTGGATAAGCCACTGCATTCGTTTCTGGTACTTGCATCATGGTAAACCGGTGCCCAAGGGAATCAGGTCACATTCCACCAGGGCTGCATCTACCTCAGCAGTTTTTCTCAGAGGGGTGCCAACCAAAGACATTCTAGAAGCTGCTACTTAATGCTTTGTAAAAGTATGAACAGAGCTCCATCATTTGCCAGTCTTCTCCAAGTCCAGGGCAGGCTTTGCCACTGCAGTTCTGCAGGGCCTTATAGCCACTCCTAATGCTGTTTAGTTCCAGCCTCCCATCCATAGCTTTGGGATTCTACCCAAGTGTAGTGACTGCAACAGTGAAACATGAAGAACATACTACAGTTGTGTACACTTAACCATAAAGTTAGATGTTCACTGTTGCAGTCCGGGTTACCCACCCGCTATCCACCTTTTTTCTAGAACTTCTCATTCCTTCGCTATATTTTACAGCCTTTGTGGTGTATTTGCTTTTAGATGAAGGTAAAGTTTGTTATTACAATTGCATTTATATATATATATATATATATATATATATATATATATATATATATATATATATATATGTATATGCTCCCCATTTGGAGGGCATCTGACATCTGGGGCAAGAAAAACTGAAGAAAATGGCGTCTGCTGCATGTTTTATATCCCTAATGACCTGACGTCGTGGAAGAGACAGCAACCGACGCAGGACCGAAGACTTTGATATTCAGGCCGACTGAGGGCAACCTGCCAGCAGAATACCCAAATGTAATGACTGCAACAGTGAATACACTCAAACATCTACATTTATGGTAAGTGTACACAACTGTACTTTCCTGCCCTCTTTGGTCTTCTACCCCTAAAAGATCTAGGGAACCTAATTCCTCTGCTAAGGAGTCTGACTCTGATGAAGATTCCTTATCCTACAACTAAATGCCATTTTCTTTGGACTATGTCTGAGGAGGAGGTTTCCTTAAGTCCTTACTCCCCCTTGGAAGAATTGCCTGCCTGTCTGGCTTTGAATCCACTGTGGTTCGTATGATAGACAATTTTAAGTGCTGCTAAGCTTCTAACATCCAGAAAAGATTATTATGAGTTGTTGCAGGTGGGACTCCCCTAAGCCTTCTTCTGTTCCTCTGTTTTGGCTGCTCTGTTGGATACTTTTTCATTTGCTTCTTTGGCACCTGATTCACACCTTCCTGCCCCTGAGAATCCTGACCTTTTTTAAGGTCACTGAGGCTTTCTAGTTTCTTTGTAAGTGCCTCCTGAACCATCTCTGTGGTCTGTTTCTCTGCTGATTAAGGTTTCTCGGCTTTTGCCTTCCTCTAAGCTTCCCTCAAGCAAGGATAGTTAAGCTATGGAGAGGCTGGGGAAGGAGGTCTACACTTCTGCCACCTTGGTATTTCATGCCATCCGACTCATACAGCTGGTATATTTTATCCCTTTTGTCTCAGTTGGGAGAGGTTTTGTCTGACCTGCCTGATTCTGAGGCTAAGTCCACTGTTTTTTCTTTGACTGGATCCACATCTTGGGTGTAGTTACGATGCTGCTATTGCCCTCCTCTAGAGCTGCTTTTTCAGGCTCTGTCAAGAGAAGGTATTCCTGGCTTCGTCTTCAAGTTTTGTCTGAAGATGTAAAGGCTAAGCTTCTTGATTCTCCCCTAGATAACCAAAATCCCCAATGGCAGATTTGTTTAGGACCTTACAAGACCAAGGCAAGGTCATGAAGGGCCATAAACAGATTTTTCTTTCCCATTCCTAAGTTTCAGAGGAATTATTCTGCTAAAACTGCCTTTGTTCTTAAGTTTCATCAGCCCTCCAAAGGTAAGAAAGTCTTAGGCTTTTTTTTTTCCTGACAAACTGACTCAGATGCCTATATCTCAGAAACCTTCCTTTCAGGACAAGCCTGCCTCCATCTGACATTCTGCCTTCCCTTCCCTCAGTCAAATTCCTTTGTCTCTCAAACTATTTCTGTTGCTCTGTTTGGCAATAGATTACTTCAGACTCTTGTTTTCTTTCAATCATCCATCAAGGCTACTTCATGGTCTCTGTAGTCTCTTCCCCCATTTTTGGACATTCCTCAACCCCCTTCAAGATGAAATTCCCCATGTTTCAGTGGTGGTGTAGTGTTTACTAGATCAGGGCACAATTCAACCTGTCCCGGAGGCCTTAAGGGCACAGTATTTTATTTCAGGATGTTTCTAGTTCCCAGAAAGGAGAGGTCCTGGAGGCTTGTTCTAGACCTTTCTTTTTTGAATACATTCCTCAATGTACCCACCTTCAGGATGCTTTCCCTTCAGACCCTGTTTCCCCGATTGCTTCCTAGTTTACCTGGGCCTGAAGGATTCTTATCTTCCATATTCCCATCCACCCTCTATTCAGGAAGTGTGTTTTTTGTTTCTTACTCTCATTTTCAGATGTTCTTCGTGTTTCACTGTTGCAGCCATTACATTTGGGTTATCTGCTTGCAGGTAGCCCTCAGTCGGTCTGATTAACAAAGTCTTGGTTCCTGCGTCGGTTGCTGTCCCTTCTTCCATGACGTCAGGTCGTCCGGGTTATAAAACATGCAGCCGACGCCATTAGACCAGTCTTTCCTGCTGTGCAGTGCCCGAAGCAGAAACAGTTCGCGAGTGCAGGTCAGCCGACTCCTGAAATTTTCATTTTCAAGTTTCAGAACCGAAGTCTTCAACTAAAGCCAAGTACCCCGTTGGAGAAACTTTTTCTTGCTCTTTACCGATGTCAGTAAAAATTAATAATTGCAGTATTTCTGGAAAACAAATACCTCATAAAGATTTTCATTCGTACTGTATTTCTTGCCTAGGCCCTGACCACGACGTACCTTGCTGTCGATTTTATGCTTGAAATCATCTTACTATCTGTCGTCGGTATATTTTTGCCTCTAAATATTTCGGTTCTCAGTTTAATTATCCAGAAATGTCGTCTGTTAGCCATCTGACTACCGGGATTCTGAAAAAACGCAAAGGTAAAAACAGAGACAGGCCGCCGAGGTGCAAAACTGCCAATGACACTTCTCCTAAGCCAGTTCACCGGTACTCATGTGCTTTCGCAGCCCCTAATACCCACTACTTCTGATTCGCAGGCCTCTACTGAGACCCATTCAGAGTCTGGTATGCCGCAAAATGCTTCAACTATGGAACCCATGGATGTCTCTACCTTGGATGGGTCCAGAGCTGCCGTGCATGCACCGGCTTCTGAGGGTGTATTCAGGCCTACGGACTTCGTATTAAATAAACACCTCTTTCTTTACTTAGGCCTAAATCTCGATCCATGCCTAAAAAACCGATGCCCAGGCCACATGCTCCGGCCTCTTTACCTAAAAAACAAATAAGTATGGCTGAAGATCTAATAACTCTAATCAGGGGTAGCCACCCCCCCCCCCCCTTCTAAGAGGCCTAGGACTGAAGTTGATTATGAATCTTCTGATCAGGATTCTGTTTTTTTTTCTGATTATTCTGATGGTCTGGATTTGCATTTATCTACTTATGAAGGTTCTGATGCAGAGGACTCCATTCCCTCTTCTTCCCCTCCTGAGGATTTTTCTTTTGTGGAAACCTTACATACTCTAAGGGAGCATTTCTATTGGGAAAGCCAGGATTTTTCTGTTTCAAAAAAGAGGCTTAGGGATTTCCTTCTCCTACCTCAGCATAGGCCTTTAGCTATTCCTCCTGTACTAGACATTGTTGTTGATGCTTTTTCGGAGTCTAGTTTGGCCCCTGATTCCCTGCCTCCTGCTCCCAGAAAACCTGACAGATACTGCAGGGTCCCAGAGTCCCACAATTTCCTTTATAAAAATCCTATTGCAGATCCAGAGACTATTTCACAGGGGCCCAAGGGCATTAAGGCTTCAACTACTAAAAATCCTACCCCTTCTGATAGAGACTCCAGGGTGCTGGATAGATGGGGCAAAAAGGTTTACACTTCAGCAACCTTGGGCATTATAGTTTCATAGTTTCATAGTATAGTACTAGGCTATCTGCCCTGGGGCATTTGTAAGCCTAGCCATAGTGATGTGGCATTTGCCACCCCATGAAATGGTACAGAAATGTACAGAATAAATTAAGAATACTGTGTCTAGTAGTGACACAATGAAGGTCCCCATATATAATAGAATTAGTTTACTGTGCCCCTGTCTAGCAGTGACACAGATGTGACCCCTGGGGTAAACTTCCGATCTCCCATCCACTCATCAAGATTTCTCTTGAAGAGAGTCAGTGAGGGGCTCTGCCTATCTGAACTGGGATCTTGTCCCAAAGCATGGGAAGCCTCTGGGTTATGAATCTATCCCTCCAGCATGTCCTATTCATACTTGTGCCGAGGTTTAAGTCTTTAGCTCTCGTGGTCCTGATGGACTTGGATTTTTTGAGGTGGAGCATGTACATCAGATCCTGATTGGACATGGCCTTGTACGTCAGGCAGAGATCACCTCTGAGCAGGCGGTATGATACTGAATAGAGCTGAAGTTTCTTTAGTCTGGCAGAATAAGACATATGTTGGAGACCCTTGATCCTCTTGGTGAGGTACTTTTGTGGTCTCTCCAGCTGTTGCAAATGCCGGGTGAGGTACATACCAAATGGGGCATTGTACTCCATCATGGGTCTGATGAGGGAGGAATATAGGGGTACAATAACATCCTTGGATCTGGATGTGAATCCCTTCATGATGAGGTGTGCAAGGTAGAATGTTTTTCTAACCACTTTGGCAACGTGGGTATCAAATGAGAGGTTGCTGTTGACTTGGGTCCCTAGGTCTCTGATTACTTTTTCAGTACTCGGTGGGTTATTGTCTATGTGATAATTTGTGGGTACTTTGTTTTTCCCAAAGGGGATGACTATACGTTTTTTGGCATTTAGTTTAAGGCCGTGACTCCGGCACCAGTTGTCCGTTTCTGTGAGGCCTTTTTGTAGGATGTGTGTGTCTGCTGTTGTATCTACTATGGCGCCTAGTTTGCAGTCATCTGCAAACTTTGTCAGCCACAGCCCTCCCGTGTTTGCTTTAACATCCGAGAAATAAATGCCGAACAAGAGGTGTCCCAGGACAGATCCCTGTGGGACACCACTTGCGACTGGCTTTGAGTCTGACATTGCTCCAGCGATTTTAACTTTATGGGTTCTGTCCTTTAGCCAGTTTGCAACCCATCTAGTGACAAAAAGGGTTTATATTTAAGCTGTTGAGCTTATCTATGATGCCTGAGTTGGGTATTGTGTCGAAGGCCTTAGCCAAGTCTAGGTATGCTGTATGGACTGCTTTGCCCTCGTCAATGGCTCTAGTGACTGTTTCGAAAAAGTCAACCAGGTTTAAAAGGCAGGATCTGCCCTTTACAAAGCCGAACTGGGTGGGGTCAAGTGTCTGTAGGTCCCCTATGTCTCTGTTTGAGTTCCATGATGATTCTTTCCATAGCTTTGCAGACCAGGCTGGTTAAGCTTATGGGACGGTAGTTTCCAGGGTCTGTAGAGGCACCCCCCTTGTGGAGTGGGACCACTGTTGCTGTACGCCAGTGTTCATGTACATATCCCAAAGTAAGGCTAAGGTTAAATAGCATTTTTATGTGTGGGTTTAGCTCCTCTTGGAGTTCACGTAACACACAACCCGGGATACCGTCAGGTCCCATTGATGCTGTGTTTTTTGCTTTGTTTAGGGCGGTTCTCACTTGGACATCTGAGATGACAGGGAGATTACATTCAGCTGGGATAAGTATTTCTTCTTTTGGGGGTGAAGGAGGGGAGAAATTTGCACTGAACCTGTCAGCCAGAATGTTGGCAATATCTGTGGATTCAGTGTATTTTTTATTGTTGTGAACCAACTCTGAGCATATCTGAGGGTTTCCGCCCAGGTTTCTAACCTAGCTGAAGAAGGCTTTGTGGTTATCTTTAGTGTCCTTAGCGATTTTTCTCTCAAAGTTGGCCTTGGATGTTTTTGAGAGAACGTAGTTTTTTGCTAATGTTGATCAGAGATGTCTTCCCTTCATGGGATTTTGCTCTGACGTGCAGTAGCTTCCTTCTTTTGTTATACAATTTGTTTATGGCTGAGGTCCACCGGACAGGACGCTTACCTTTGGTGGAGAGGGACTTGGATTTGTTTGGGATTGCATGATCCATGCATTCTTGGAGATGTCCATAGAAAGCATTTGTGAAGGATTCGGCATTGTGGGATGTGGTATCCACTGGCACAGTGGGCTTTAAACTGCCAGTTTCATATGTTAAAGTATCAGCAACATGTTATTGGACTGCTTAAACAGAAAATTATGTTGATTCCTGACTGTGTGGAAAATAAAGAATTACAGGATTTAATGCATTCTGCTGAACAAGTTGGAAAACATACTTTGCAATGTGGTTTTGATTCATTAGCTGCCTCTTGCAGGGCAGCTGTTACTGGGTCTGTGCTCAGAAGGCATGCTTGTCTTAAGGAGCAATCTTTGCCTGATCATGTTAAAGCTAAATTGTTGGATACTCCTTTAAATCAGGACCGCCTGTTTGGCAACAAGGCTGAAGAAGTTCTTAAAAAGATAGAAGTTAAAGCTAAATCTATGCATACTGTTAAAGATGTCTTACAAGTTCAGCCTCCTAGATTTAGTAGGCACTGGCCCTCTAAGAATTGGTCCTTTCCAGCCCCTTCCAGGTATTCTCAAGCAAAACCCAGACACAGCAAAACCCCCAGGTTTCAGTCCCAGGGGACACACACAACTAAGCAGTGGGGAGCCTCCACTCCCAAAGGTGGGAATAATGAGACTCCCCTCTATGGTAAACTGTCTCAATGACTTCCTTTTAAAATTTCCAAGCACTTATCAACTGACTGCCTCTTTGGAGGGAAAGATTGCTCTTCATGCAAAGAATTGGGAACTCGTTACCCAGGACAAATGGGTTTTAAATATAGTGTCCCAGGGATACAGATTTCACTTCCACACGTTGCCAACACCAAGTGGGTGGCCAGACCTACCCCCAAATCAGTGGACAGAGGCCCAAAAACAAGTACTTTCTCTCTTAAGCATGGGGGCTTTCCCTGGTACCCAGAAAAGACAATTCATTGCGTTCTATCCTGGACCTGTCTACTCTAAACACCTTTTTGGTGATTCCAAAATTTAAGATGCAGACTCTTCACCAATTACTTCCTATGCTAGGCAAAGGTGCCTGGTTGGCAACTCTAGATTTAAAAGAAGCATACCTGCACATCCCAATCAGGGGAATCTTGCAGAAGATACCTATGCTTCAAAGCAGGCTACACGCATTGTCAGTTCTCTGCACTGCCCTTTGGCTTATCTGCTGCGCCCAGGGTATTCACAAAGTGCCTAGCTCCAGTTATTGCATTTTGCAGGCAAAGAAATATTCAAATATACCCATACCTGGACGATTGTCTAATTCAGCCAGAAAGCCAGGACATACATTTGAATCATCTGGCCTTTGTACAAAGGGTTCTAACGTGTCTGGGGTACACCATAAACGAAAACACAACTGGTACCCTGTCAACAAATTATATTCCTGGGAGCAAGCTTGAATACAACTTCCCAGATGGCTTACCTCACGCCAGAGAAAGAAATTCATTTGGCAACCTACTTCAAACAAGTGGCCACAAAAACCCTGCTATCTGCAAGACAAATGCTGCAGGCCTTGGGATTCATGGCCTCCTTTATTCTTCTAATTCCATATGCAAGACTGCATATGAGGAAACTACAGTGGTATCTAAAAAGCTTATGGTGTCAACATTCCCAGGACCTAGAAACAATGATTTCTATCATACCTTGCCTACGACTACAGTTCCTTTGGTGGGCAGAGGCCTGCCACCAAAACAAGGCACTACCTTTCACACCACACCCTGCCGCCCAAACCCTAACAACAGACGCATCAGACTATGCATGGGGGGCTCACCTGGCAGGCAAGTGCATTTAGGGCAAATGGAACCCAAGTCAAACGCACCTGCATATCAGTCAAAAAGAAATGTTAGCTGTACAGAATGTTCTGACAGCCTTCAAGGACCACATTCTTTCAAGACAACTAATGGTAAAGATGGACAACACCACTGGTATGTGGTACATAAACAAGCTGGGGGGTATACATTCTTACCCCCCTATGCAGACTAGCCATGGCATTGTGGAACACAGCCTTGAGCCACTAAGTTCACCTACAAGCCAAATTCCTGCCTGGAAAATTAAATACACTGGCAGACGGACTAAGAAACCTCATGGACCCACACGAGTGGAACTGGAACCTTGGACTTTCAACATGTTGACAAGCAAATTGGGGAGCCCAGATATAGATCTGTTTGCCTCTCCCCAGAACTACCAATTGGACAAATTGTGCACAAGGGACTCCCCACAAACAAGCCTGGAAAGTGGATGCTCTGTCCTTCAGCTGGTAAAATCTATCAGTCTGTGCCTTCCCCCCTCTGCCTCTGCTCTCCAAAGTACTACTACAAAACAAACAGGACAAACCAAGGATGATTTTGATTACTCCAGACTGGCCGCGCCAATGCTGGTACCCCCTTCTGCGCAGTGTGTTACTGTTATCCCCATGGCACCTGCCTCCGACTCCTTCCTTACTGTCTCAGCAGGAGAACCAGATTCTGCACCCTCAGCTTCTAACGCTGAACCTTGCAGCTTGGCTAATTACTTAATCTCTCCTTTATCATCCCTCAGCAAACCTGTGATGGATATCATTTGAGGCAAGGAGGCCTAGTACTAGAAAATCTTATGCTGAAAAAAAGATTCTGTGCCCAAAACCAATCTCAAGGGATGAGCACAGCAGTGCCCAATTTACGTCAGATTTTACAATTCTCAACTGAGATGCTTCACAAGGGCCTGTCTTTTTCCTCCATTAAAATCCACTCCTCAAGCCATTTCAGCTCATTATAACACAGAACCTCCCCTCTTCTCTCATCCACTGCTCAAGCAGTTCCTCAGAGTGGCCAACAATTTGAGACCACCCAGGAGAGCTCCAACCCCAGCCGGGGACCTTAATTTTGTCTTGGAGAAACTCACTCTACCTCCTTTCGAGCCAGCTGCTACTGCAGACTTAACATTTCTTTCTTGGAAAACCGCTTTCCTTTTAGTAATCACTTTAGCTAGAAGGGTATCTGAATAACAGGCCCTTATGGCAGTGGAGTCTTTCATGCGGACAGGGTGTCCCTCAGAACCAATCCATCCTTCATGCCCAAGGTGATATCCAGTGTGGCTCTTAATCAGTCCATTCATTTGCCAACCTTCTTTCCCAATCCACAAAATTGCAATGGATACTGCATTCCTTAAATATGCACAGACAACTTGGATTCCAGTTGGACAGGACTAAACCTCAAAGGAAATCTGAACAACTGCTGGTGACATTTGCTGCAGGGGCAAAGGGGAAGGCTATTTCAAAGCAAACCATTTCTAAATGGATAAGCCATTGCATTCATTTCTGCTATAAGCACCATGGAAAACCTATCCCCCAGGGGATCAGACCTCACTCCACCAGGGCTGCATCGACCTCTACAGCCTTTCTCAGAGGTGTCCCTACCAGGGACATCCTAGAAGCTGCTACCTGGAGTGCTGTACATACTTTCACCAAGCATTATCATTTGCCAGTTTTCTCTAAATCCAGAGCTGGCTTTGCCACTGCAGTCTTGCAGGGCCTTATAGCTGGCCCTAATGCTATCTAAATTCCTCCTCCCAACCATAGCTTTGGAAATCTACCCAAATGTAATGACTGCAACAGTGAAACACGAAGAACATAGTACAGTTGTGTACACTTACCATAAGTGTAGATGTTTGAGTGTATTCACTGTTACAGTCCTGGTTTCCCTCCCTCCAGCCCCCTAATTTCTTTTGGCTATACCTCTACTTTCCTTTACTATGCTTAAAAGCCTTTTTGGTGTATTTGCTTTTTTGTTGGAGGTATATCTTTGTGCTTTTATGTTTGATGTCCTTCAAGGATGCATCTGCAGTCCTAACAAATGGGTTGTCCTGTCGTCAGGCAGCCCTTCGGTCGGCCGGATTCCAAAGTCTGGGTCTGGCCTCGGCTGGTGTCGCACTTCACCCGACGTCATCTCTCCTGGTCTTCGGGTATAAAGGCATCAGCCGACGCCATTTTCCTCAGTCTTTCTTGCCGCATGGCGCCCGAAGCAGAAGCTGTTCGCAAGTGCCAGTCGGTCAGATCCAGAGATTACTACTACCGAATACTACTTCGAAGACTTCTAAAAAGCTAAGTACCCCGTTGGGGACTCTTTCTTGCCTCAGCCGATGTCAGAAAAAGTAAATAACTGTTTAACTTGTGGGAAACAAATACCTCATAAAGATTTCCACTCTTACTGCTTACCTTGTTTAGGCCCAGACCACGACGTAGCAGCCTGTTTAGCCTGTGCTTCCTTCAACCGACGGCTTAGGCGTCGGTCGGAGTTGCTGAACAGTTTTTCGGCTCAGATTTTGCATACATTATGCCGTCGGATCCTCCGACTACTCAATTGTTAAAAACGCAAAGAAAGGACCGACACTCGCGGTCCGCGGTTTCGGCCGAAACCACGGTTAAGCAAACCGCGAGTGTCTCGGTTTCGGGCGGAACCGAGCAAACGGGTCAATCTTCAGCCGAATCCATGACTACTACCGAGGCTCCTGCTACCCTAGTTGAATCGGCCTCTGAAGTTTTGCCTACTAATGTGGTTCCTATTGAATTATCAGACACCATCCCTTTGGATGTCTCTACCCCAGCACGTGGTGCTGCTAGGCCTCCTGCAGCCATGTCTATTAAGGCCTTTGCCAGGGCTAAAGCAGCCAAAACTGCTAAATCAGTGCCTGTTAAGCCCCCCTCACACAGGCCCAGTTCCAGTTCCCAAATGCTTACTCTGGCAGAGGATCTCATCTCTTTAATTAGGGGATCCCAATCTCACCCAGACAGGGCCTCTCAGCCTCCAGAAAAGAGACCTAGAGCAGAGCCCCCAGAGCCAGTGTCCTCAGATGATTCTTCGGATGACTCAGACATTACAGACCATCCAGAGGCTCCTTTTTCTACTTATGAAGATTCCGATGCTGAAGAATGTATTCCATCTGCCTCTCCACCAGAGGAATTTTCCTTTGGGGAAACCTTACATACCATGAGAGAGCAATTCCAATGGCAGGGACAAGATTTCTCAGATTCAAGAAAAAGGCTTAGGACCTTTCTACACTTACCGCAACATAGGCCCTTAGCTATACCTCCAGTTCTGCCTGTTGTGGATGATGCTTTTAATGATGTTTGCACTGCTCCTGATACTTTACCTCCAGCCCCTGCCAAACCAGATAGGTTTTACAGGGTACCAGACACTCATCACCACCTATACAAGGCCCCTCTTGCAGATCCTGAGACTATCTCCCAGGGACCTAAGGCAGTAGCTTTGACCTCAGCAAAAAACCCTCTCCCTTCTGAAAGGGAATCCAGGTCCTTAGAGAGATGGGGAAAAAGTTTACACCTCTGCTACTCTCTCAGCTAGAGCTTTGAACTGTCAGTTTCATATGATCCAATACCAAGAGTTTATGCTTGATCAGTTAACTAAGAAACTGTCCTCTGATGACTCCTTAGATAAGAAATATGTTTTAGAAATGGTGAATAACATTCAGCAGGTTAGTAACCATTCTTTAAAATGTGGCTATGATGCACTGGAGGCTTCATTTAGATCAGCCATGACTGGCACAGTTATAAGAAGGCATGCATGGTTGAAAGAACAGGCCTTGCCGGATCATGTTAAAGCAAAGCTGTTAGATGCTCCTATGGATAAAGCCAGTCTATTTGGTACTCCTGCTCAGCAAGTAATGAAGAAAATGGAAGAGAAGGCAAAATCTGTACAAACAGTTAAGGATTTCTTACAGGTTCAGCCCCAAGGTTTAGCAGGAACTGGCCTTCCAAAATTGGTCCTTTCCAGACTCCTCTAAATCTCAGAGAGGCAGGAATAGACGTTCCAGAGGAGGTGCCTACAGAGGACGCCAGTGGCAAGGCAATAACCAGCGAGGCACAGACACAACCACTGCCACTGCAACAGGACAATCACAGTGACTTGGCTCTGACACCGCCTACCAGGGAACAAATAGCAGCACCCTTAGGCGGAAAGTTAGCCTTATTTTCAAAAAATTGGCACTATATCACAAAAGACAAGTGGATTTTACAGACCATAGACCAAGGCTACAGGTTTCACTTCCACACCTTACCAGTAAAAAGAGGAATGCCAAACCTACCTCCAAATCAAAAAACAGAAGCTCTAAAGCAGATAGCTCAATTAACAAAGATTAGAGCTGTGGAAAGAGTACCACTAACAGAACTGGGCAAAGGATTCTACTCCAGACTTTTCCTAGTATCAAGAAAAGAGAAAAGTTGGAGACCTATTCTCGACCTGTCCGTCTTAAACACATTCATCATTGTCCCAAAATTCAAAATGCTGACCCTACAGCAACTTCTTCCCATGCTGGGCAAGGAGTGTTGGCTGGTAACTCTAGATCTCAAGGAGGCATACCTGCACGTCCCCATACGACCAAATTGCAGAAGATACCTCAGATTTCTTGCAGGATCAGAGCATTATCAATTCTCAGCATTGCCCTTTGGCTTATCTACTGCGCCCAGAGTATTCACAAAATGCCTGGCATCAGTAATCGCTCATTGCAGGCTACAGGAAATCCAAATTTATCCATACCTGGACGACTGCCTGATACAAGCAGACAACAAAAGCAAGCTGACAAAAGACTTACAAAGAGTCATTTGCTTACTACAAGCCCTGGGATACACAGTCAATTTCAAAAAGTCAAGACTGATACCATCCCAAACAAAAACATTCTTGGGTGCGGAATTGGACACAGTAAAACAGATGGCATTCCTAACTGCAGAAAAACAAGAACAACTCCCTCTTTACTTCTTGGCATTAACAAAGCAGAACAAACTAACAGCAAGAAAAGTACTGCAGGCCTTGGGCTTCATGGCATCATGCATAATCCTGGTCCCCCATGCCAGACTGCATATGAGAAAGCTACAGTGGTACCTAAAGAATTTATGGTCTCAACACAGGCACAGCTTAGAAACCGAAATCCCACTAATCCCATGCCTGAAACAAGAGTTCCTATGGTGGGCTCAAGCATGCCAGGCAAACCCAGGCTTGCCCTTCCACAACTTTCAAGCAAGCCAAACCATCACAACGGACACCTCAGACCTAGGTTGGGGGGCACACATGCTGGACAAATGCATACAAGGATTATGGACTCCAGACCTGCTGCACCTGCACATAAATCAAAAAGAAATGCTGGCAGTAAAACTAGCAATCCAGAATTTCAGACCATTCCTCAAAGAAGGCCATTTAATGATAAGGACAGACAACACCACAGTCATGTGGTACATCAACAAACAGGGAGGCACTCATTCATACCCCCTATGCAGAATGACTCTGGACCTTTGGAATATGGCTCTGAGCTACAACATCCAGTTACAGGCAATATTTGTACCGGGAAAAGAAAACATCCTAGCAGACATGTTAAGCAGAACTACCTCTGATGCTCACGAATGGATGCTACACCCGGACATCTTCAAGGCCATCACAAAGAAATGGGGAATGCCACAAATAGACCTATTCGCATCTCCACTCAATCACCAGCTCAAGAAATTCTGCACAAGGACATACCACCCACTGGCATGGAAGGTGGAATCTCTATCCTTCAGTTGGAAAGGCCTGACAGCATATGCATTTCCACCTCTTCCTTTGATGCACAAGGTACTACTGAAAATCAAAGAGGAACGTCCAAGGATAATCCTGATAGCTCCAAATTGGCCAAGACAACACTGGTATCCATTGCTGAGGAGCATGTCTCTGGGGAGAATGTGGACACTACCCCTGATGCCTTTGATGTTAACTCAGAACTACAACATCATGCATCCAAACCTAAAAACTCTGCAACTGACTGCCTGGAACATCACATAACAGCAACTAACCCAGATTTATCCCAAAGGGTTAAAGACATTATCCTTGAAGCCCGCAGACCTTCAACAAGAAGGAACTATGCAGGAAAATGGAAAAGGTTTGTCATTTGGAGTACTGAAAGAGGAAAAGATGTGTCAAAGATAGATATTGCTAACATCCTGGAGTACTTGGCAGAGCTTCTCCATACAGGCCTGTCCTATTCCTCCATCAAGATACATGCATCAGCTATTTCTGCAGAATACAGCTTCGATCCCCCTGTCTTCTCACATCCTCTACTCAGGCAGTTCCTCAGAGGAATCAAGAATGTAAAACCTCATAGGAAACCACCATTACCAGCATGGGACTTGAACTTTGTGCTAGAAAAATTGACACTCCCTCCATTTGAACCAGCAGCAACAGCAGATCTTCAACACCTATCATGGAACACTGCTTTCCTACTGGCAATCGCTTCAGCAAGAAGGGTTTCGGAACTACAGGCCTTAATGGCAGTACAACCCTTCCTAATCTTCCATCAAGATAGAGTGTCCATGAGAACCAATCCTACATTTATGCCTAAGGTGGTATCCAGAGTGTCTCTAAACCAGGCAATCCACCTACCTACCTTCTTTCCCAATCCACAGAACAGGGGGGAAAGACTGCTGCATACCTTGGATGTACATAGACAGTTACGCCACTACCTGGACAGAACCAAAGGTAATAGAAAAACTGACCAGCTTTTAGTAGCCTATGCAACAGGAAGGGAAGGAAAAGCAATTTCCAAACAGACAATCTCCAAATGGATAGGAAATTACATAAGATTCTGTTACTCCTACCATGGAAAGCAAATTCCACAGAACATAAGACCTCACTCTACAAGGGCTACAGCCACTACCACAGCTTTCTTACGAGGAGTGGCTACCAAGGACATTATTGAGGCGGCTACTTGGACCTCCGTGCATACATTTGCCAAGCATTACAACTTACCTTTATACTCTAGATCCCGAGCAGGGTTTGCCACTGCTGTCTTGCAAGGGATCCTAACTACACCATAATTCTTCTTCCTCCTCCCCTAATTTGGCTATGGTATTCTACCCATTTGTTAGGACTGCAGATGCATCCTTGAAGGACATAGTACAGTTTTGTACCTACCATAAATGTAGATGTCCAAACAGGATAGCATCTGCAGTCAGGATTACCCACCCTCCTTTCCCTCTGTGGTACTCCTAGGGTACTTACCCTCCTAATAGCTAGCTAGGGGGGGATCTCTTATGGTGTATTTGTTTGTATATATGTACATACATGCTTATTTTTTGTGTTTGCCTACTATTTTTTTTGGAAACATTGGCATTTATCCAAAATTTAGTTTTCCAAGAGGGCAACTGGCATCTGGGGCAAGAAACACTGAGGAAAATGGCGTCAGCTGATGCCTTTATACCCGAAGACCAGGAGAGATGACGTCGGGTGAAGTGCGACACCAGCCGAGGCCAGACCCAGACTTTGGAATCCGGCCGACCGAAGGGCTGCCTGACGACAGGACAACCCATTTGTTAGGACTGCAGATGCTATCCTGTTCGGACATCTACATTTATGGTAGGTACAAAACTGTACTTTTCCCATTAGTGGGGCACCTGACATCTGGGGCAAGAAAAACTGATGTAATGGTGTTGGCTGCATGTTTTATACCCCTGACGTCATGGAAGAAGGGACAGCAACCGACGCAAGTCCCAAGACTTTTGTTAATCAGGCCGACTGAGGGCAACCTGCAAGCAAGATGACCCATATGTAATGACTGCAACAGTGAATACACTCGAACATCTACATTTATGGTAAGTGTACACAACTGCACTTTGTCTGTCTTGCCCTTTACTTTTTCCACAGTCCCAGAGGTATTCACCAAGTGCTTGGGTCCACTTGTATCTTTCTGCAGGCTTCAAGGAGTACAAATATTTCCTTATCTGGATGATCTGCTTAGATATATAGGTTCATAGATTAGTATTAAGCTAACTGCCCTTGCGAGCCATTTTAAGCCTAGCCCAGTTATCCCTTGTGAGACTCAAACCCTGCACCTTGTGTTTATAAGGCAAACACCTTAACCATTAGGCCACCCTCCCATCCTGAGTATTTTTCATAGGTTAGTACTAGGCTAACTGCCTTTGCAGGCCATTGTAAGCCTAGCCAATTATCCCTGGTCAGACTCCAACCTTGCACCTTGTGTTTGTAAGGCAAACACCTTAACCATTAGGCCACCCTCCCACCCTGAATCTTCAGGCCCCCTCTCTTTCCAGGTTGCAGCAGGACCTGCACTTTACCAGGCTCCTGTTGCACAGCCTGCGTTTCACCATCAGTCTCCAGATGTCTGTCCTGTCTGGCTCTGAGGACTACATCTTCCAGATGCAGGATTCAACCCCTTCCAGTCCTGCTGCCTGTGGCTGCTCCAGAGGTACTACTGTCTCTTTAACAACCTATTTCCAATCCTTGCTTCTTCTATCTCATATGCTTGGCAGGGAATTTGAGTGTTCTGGGTTCATGACCTTCGACCATCCTAATGCTCCCTTTTGCCAAGATTCACATGAGGAAGTTTCAGTGGTACCTGCAGTTTGTGTGGCTTCAGTATTACCACCCACCGGGTTTCCAATTCCCTTGCTTCCTTGTCTAAAACTTGAGCTTCAGTGGTGGATTCAGCACATATCTGTCAATCCAGGCATCCCTTTCCAGCCTCCTGCACCGTTCCAGGAGCTCTTTACAGTCTAAAACCTGAGCTTCAGTGGTGGATTCAGCACATGTCTGTCAGTCCAGGCATCCCTTTCCACCCTCCTGCACCGTCTCAGGAGCTCTTGAGGGATTCGGCACATATCTGTCAACCCAGGCATCCCTTTCCAGCCTCCTGCACCATCTCAAGAGCTCTTTACAGTCTAAAACCTGTGCTTCAGTGGTGGATTTGCCACATATCTATCAACCCAGGCATCCCTTTCCAGCCTCCTGCACCATCTCAGGAGCTCTTTACAGTCGAAAACCTGAGCTTCAGTGGTGGATTCGGCACATATCTGTCAATCCAGACATCCCTTTCCAGCTTCCTGCACCGTATCAAGGAGCTCTTTACAGACATTTCAGGTTAAGGGTGGTGAGCTGCTTCAGACATTAATGAGGATTCAGGGTAATTGGCCCCTTCATCGGTGTCTGGGTCACATCAACATCAAAGAAATTTCGGCCCCTATCCTTGCTTTCCAGGCCTTCCACTCTCTCTTTAGTCCCCAGGCCCTTTAGGGGTCTATGTAGACAATACCACAGTCGTGGTACATTAGCAAGCAGGAAGGATGACAAGGTCCTTTCTTCTTTGCAGACTAGCCCTTCAGGCCTGATGTTTAGCTATTCAAATGCAGGTTTCTCTGCAGGCAGTTTATATTCTTTCAGGACAAAACCTGCTGGCAGACTCCGTGAAGAGGTCCAGGGGACACACAAAATGGTTGCTTCATAGTGCGGTGTTTCTGGACATAGTTCATTGTTGAGTTAACCCTCAAATGGATCTGTTCTCGTGGAAGGGAATGCTCCTTTATACCCTCCCCTTCCACCTCCTCTTCTTCCCAGGGTCCTGCATGTGATAAAACAAGACGCTCCAAAAAATCGTGTTGGTAACTCCATTTTGGCCCAGACTGCACTGGTTCCCCCTCCGTTTTTCATCTGGCCATGAGCAGTCATCACAAGTTGCCTTACCAGATGGATCTTTGTACACAAGACAAGGGGTTTCTCCTTCACCCTCTATGTTCACTCTTCTGTTGGCACCTTGTGTGATAGTTTTAATCCCCTTTTGACATTTCTCTGAGGATGTGCCTAAGGTTTCTGCAGGAGGCCAAGAAATCCAATACAAGAAAATCATACACGTCCAAATGGAAGAGACTTTCTGTTTGATCGCTTAAACTTCGCCAGGATCCCGTCTTAGTGGATCCCACTGGTCCTATATTGTGTGAACTGCTCCATGCTTGCTTGGCATATTCTTCTGTCCAAGCTCACTTGTCAGCAGTCTGTCTGCCTTTGAATCCACCATTGGCCTTCTGTTCTGCGGTTAAACAATTCTTGACAAGCGTCCTCCCTAGCATGCCTTTAAGAAAGCCCATCCCTACTCCTTATGACCTTCATTTTTACTTGAGAAATTGACTCCGGTTCCCTTTAAACCTACTACTGTTGCATCTGGGCAACATTATTGATTGTCATCACCTCTAACAAGAAAGTTTCTGAACTCCGAGCTTTGATAGCATTTTCTCCTCCATTGATTTTTCGTAGTGACCAGGTGTTTCCATGTAGTAATTCTTGTTTTATGCCCAAAGTTGTCAATGAATTGCCCCTTAGTCTGTCCAACTTCTTTCCTTTTCTCCTTCCCGCAGTCTACTAGTGAGGAGGTTCTACATACCTTCTGTTTTCATAGATGGCTCAGATATTATCCAGATAAGACAAAGACTAGATGTAAATCTGAATAACTTTTTTGTTTCTTTTCATGCCAGGACATTGAGTTTAGCTGTTTCTAACAAACCATCTCCTTGTGGATCTTGAAAGCCAATTCCTTTTGCTATCGCTTTCTTGGCAAACAGTTTTTTGCCTCTGTTCTGGCCCATTCTACCAGGGCAGTGGCCTCATCTGGGGCTTTTTAGAAGGGTTTGGACACTAGTTCCATCCTTGAAGCGACTTTGGTCATCTGTGTACACCTGCACTAAACATTACAAGTTGGATGTCATTTCCTGAGCCAGGGTGGGTTATCCTTCATGGGTTTGTGGAGGGCTCCTCTTTGCCTTCCTCCTCCAATTGCCTACAGTAGCTTTTGTACTGTCCCAGTGGTGATTAATCCTGCAACAGTGATATGGAAGGGCGTAGTACAGTGTGTAGAATTTCACCATAACAGTATGGAAGGACGTAGTACTTACCATAACAGTAAATCCTTCTCTTCACGTGCTCCCTTTTCTTCCTTTTTTCTGTTGGGAACATCTGCCTGGCCAAGGGGTCTTTGCTCCTCTTATGCACATGTTGTTTCTCCTGGGGTAGCTCTTGTTCTCCTGGGGCACTTCAGTTCTGGGTCTGTAGTGGCCGTATGTCACCTTTATGCCCTATGCTGACTAGAGCTGATGTACACCAGCGGTAGGAATGAAAGGCTTTGGTATATTGACTGGATGTAGGGCTATCCTTGGCAGGAGATCCCCTAGGTTATAAGTAGTACAACAGTGATATGGAAAGACATGTACCGTTATGGTAAGGTCTGTATTTTTGTCTCCTATACAGAGGCTAAGAAAGGGTCAACCTGTCTGTAAGCAAGCTATTCCACCGTGGCTGTCCCCTGCTGTTGCCACCATGGTAAACCTCCTCCAGGCAAGGTTAAGGCTCACTTTTTTTTTTTTGGCATCTTTATTGACATGTCACTTGTGACATATGCAAATTTGCAGTTATGTAAGATTAATCAAAGCATGTTAACAATTTCACATTTGCAAACACTGTACATCACATTTACTGTTCTATACCATATAATCAAAGCAATATTACCCTAATTATTTAATTCCTGTAGTCTCTTAAACCTTAATCTTTCAAAATACTTTTCTGCATATGTTGTACCCACAATTTCCATTTTTTCCATGTTATTTACTTCTATCCTTTCTAAAAATCTCACTTTCTGTTCTTTTATCTCTATTAAAATATTCACTACTTCAACTATAGTTGGTTTAGACTTTGATTTCCATTTTCTTGTAATTGCTCTTTTGGTAGCCACCAAAATTAAACTTAATGAGGCATTACTATGTGCAAGCAATTCAGATCCTGTATCCCAGCTCAAAAGTAATTTCCTTAGTTAAACTTATTTGCTTGCCCAGTATGCCTGACAGAGTACTTTGTAGGGAATTTTTGAAGTCTGCTAACTAATGCACTCTGGGAACATACATATGCTCCTGTGTACCTGTTTCTTCCCCATTACATCTCAAATATTTGCTGTCTACCTAAGTAGAGTTAGTCTGCTTGAGGTATAAATGTATCTATGCAAACATTTCAGGAACAAACTATAAATCTTCTAGCTTTTCTTGCATATTTGGGAGCCATATGTATGTCTTCCCATTGTTTTTATGTGAATTGCTTATCTTATCTCTCTTCGCAATCTTTTCTGACCTCCTCTGATTCATTCCTGTAGTTATCATACGGTACTAATTATCCCTTTTTAACAGCAGCTTCTGATCTTGATGCAGTTAAAAACTCCACCAGTGCATGTCTTTCCTTTAGGATTCCTCTATGTATTTCTCTTTACTCTGATATCAGTCCCTGTCAGGGAAGGCAGTCTTTTAGCCTGCAATCCAAATGTCATTCTGTTGCCTTTCCTTTTGTAGTTATTTGTTCCAATACCTTTGTTCCCTTGCTAGCTTCCTCCGGTAAAATATAGCCCCTTCTTGTCTATTCTGTGTATCCCTAATTGTAGTCATCCATATTGGCAGAATCTCCTTTCTCCATTCCCTTGTTAGCTTAGTTCTTCGTATACTTTTTGCTACTTTATGAATATAATACTCTGTATGACAGTTATTCTCTTTAAGAATCTGTGTCCAAAATCCCACCCTTTCCCTATTTCTTGAATTACCCCCTTGCTTCATCGCTTTCCACTTAGATTTGTAGCTTTCTGATTGTGTATTTATAAGAGCCTTAAATGTGTCCTTTTGAGAGGATCAACATATCCCAGTTGACTCTTGCTGTCTTCCACTCCCAGATAAAGTCCTTCAACTGTTTAGTAATTACCATCCACAACTTCTCCCCTGGTTGATAAAACTATGATCTATGTATAAAATTAAAGGAACTAATAAAATTTTTACTGCTTCTATTTTGTTATTCATAGGGTAGAGCTTCCAGTTTTTTGTTTAGTCTCTTCCCACATATCCTTGGCTACCTTAACAGAATCTGTTTTAATCCATACCCCTAAATAGTTCATTTTATAATTTCCCCATAAATATGGGTATTTCTGGACCAATTCATGTGTAGATACATAGTTTACAGCTATAGCCGTTGTTTTGTCTTCGTTAAGTTTATATCCCGAAAAAAAAAAAAAAAAAGTCTCAGAATGTTCCACAGCAATGAGCTGTCCTTTTCTGGTTTCATCAGGTAAAAAATGTCTAAAAATAAAGTTGGCATTTCTTGAACACCATCTCCATTACATCGTTGAATGTGAGTCCCTTATTTTCTTTGGCAGTGGTTCTAAATATAACACAAATACCAAAAGGAAAAGAGGACACCCCTGCCTGCTTCCTGTGTTCAGATGTAACCTATCAAAGAGGAACTCTCCCAGTTTATTTCGTCCGAGCCCTCATATATACTTCAATTAACCTTATTATTGTAGCAGTAAATCAAAATGTTTCCCTTGCCCTGCTCATAAAATCCCATCTTATCTTACTCTGTCAAATGCTTTCTTTGCATCAAGACCCACCACCAGCAGCAGCAGTATGTTTTTCCTTTCTGCTTCCCTGTGGGTTATCATTGTTCTATTAATGTTGCCAAATATTTACCTCCCATCCACAAAACTAGATCCCAGGTCTATCCATTTTGGTATCACCTTTGCCATTCTTTTAGTCATTCTAGAAATAAAAACTTAGTCGTCATTTAAAATTGAAATGAGCCTATATAAAGCTGGATCTTTTTTTTTTTTATAACAAGAAACATCTTTATTAAATTATTCTTATGACATAGGCAATCATACATTTATATAAATGTACGACTACAACAAACCATATTGACACAATCCCAGCTGCAAGCATTTTACACCAATCCTATTTGCAAACATTATACATCACTTATAATTTACCCAATCATTGTTAGTCAAACATTACATAGCTCATTCAAGTCCTGCCTTCTTTTAAACCTCATTCTCCTCTGTATGTATTGTTCCCACAGTTCCCATTTTTCCTATGTAATCTGCACCTACCCTTTTTTTAACGATCTCACTTCTAGTTGTTTTATCTCTGTTAGTATATTCACTACTTCTAGTACAGTAGGTTTAAAATTTGATTTTTGGCAGCCACCATAATTAGACTCGGCAAGGCCTTACTATGTCCAGGCAACTCCAATTCGGTATCATAGCTCAGAAAAATAATTTCCCTAGTTACACCAATTTGCTCACCCAGTATCTCTGACAGAGTCGTCTGCAGGGAATCTTTAAAGTCTGCCAACTTTTAACACTCCCAGAAAATATGTTCTCAATTACCTATTTCTTCCCCGTCACACCTCAAACATTTGCTGTCTACCTGAGGAAAAAATCTCTGGAGTCTATTTGGAGTATAAAAATATCTACATAAACCATTTCCAAGTAAAATCATAAATCTTCTAGATTTTGTTACATATTTGGGAGACATACATGTATTCTCCCATTGTTTCTTTGTAAATTGCCTATCCAATCTCTTTCCAATCATTTCTAACCTCCCCTGATTCTTATAGTTATCATGCAATATTTCATATGCTCTACTAATTCCTTTTTTAATGGCAGCATTTTTTTAGATTCTACTAAAAACTCTACCAGTGCTGGACTTTTGTTTACGACCCCCCTATTTCTTTCTCTTTGCCTGCATGCTGACATCAATCCGTGATAGGGAAGGCTATCTCTAAACCTGCAGTCCAAATAAATTTGTTGGCATCTTCCCATTCTGTTACCTTTCTCTCTCTAGTTAGTTGCGCCCAATTGCTTGGTTCCTTTGCCAGTTTTCAACAATAAATTCTAGCCCCTCTTATCTATTGTCTGTATCCTTAATTGCAGTCATCCCTATCAGCAGAATCTACCTTTTTCCATTCCCATGTTCGCTTAGTTCTTGGAATACTTTCTGCTACTTTATGAATATAATACTGTGTATGATTGTTGTTCTCCTTAAAGATCCCCATCTCTCCTTGTTTCTTGAGCTTCCCCTGTGTTTATAATCATCCCTTTCCACTTTGAGTTGTGTGGGTCTGCTTGTGATATGTATAGGAGCCTGAATTGTGTAGCTCTGAAATACCCCTTCAAATCAGGTAATCCCAATCCACCTTGTTCTATTGGAAGAATCAGAGTATCCCACTTGACTCTTGCCGTCTTCACCTCCCAGATAAAATCCTTCAGCTCTTTAATTGCTGTCCACAACTTCTCCTCTGGTTGATAAAAATATGCTTGACCTGTGTATAAGACTAAAGGGACTAAAAACATTTTAACTGTTTGTATCTTACTACCCATATCCATATAACAGAACTTCCAATTTCTCAGTTTATGTATTATCTTTTTGTTTAGTCTCTTCCCACATATCCTTAGCTGCCACACCAGAGTCAGTTTTAATTCGTACTCCTAAATACTTAATTTTATCATGTCCCCCTAAATATGGATATTCCTGAACCAATTTGTGTACGAATACATCATTTACCGCTATTGTCTTTGTTTTAGCTTCATTCATTTTGTATCCCAAAAAGATTTTGAACCATCTCAAAATGTTCCACAACACTGTAATATCCTTTTCTGATGTCAGTTGTCAGGTATAAAATAGTATAATCTGCAAATAGAGCCAGCTTTTCTTAACTACCACGCCGGTTGTATCCTTGAATTCTGAGTCCTTTATTTTCTTTCCCAGTGGTTCTACGGTTCTACATATAATGCAATAACAAAGGGAAAAGAGGATTCCCCTGCCTGGTTCCTCTGCTGAAGCAGAAATTATTAGAGAGGACCCACCCACTTTAAGTTCTGCCTCTGATCCCTCATATATCCTCCTAATCAACCTTCTAATGTTATCAGGAAATGCAAAGGCCTCCATTGCCATGCTCATAAAGTCCTGTCAAATGCTTTCTCTGTATTAAGACTCACCAGCAACAGTGGTATTTTCTTACATTCTGCTTCCCTCTGGATCATCAGTGTTCTGTTAATGTCAGATGTTTGTCTCCCCTCCACAAAATCACATTGCTCCATATCTATGAATTTTGGCATCACTTTTGAAATTCTTTTAGCCATTGTAGACATAAGCACTCTATAGTCATGTTTTAATGTTGAAATGGGCCTGTATGAAGCTGGATTTTTACCCCGTTTAGGTATTGCAGCTAGCACCATTTTCTTCTAGGGTATTGGTACTTCTCTTAAAATACTGTTAAAACCTTCCATATCTATATCAGTTTTTTCCCTCGTAGCTTCCAAACTTTCACAGGAATACTGTTTATTTATGGGGGCTTTCCTATATATTGGTTATACATCACCATTTTTTTATCTCCTCTCCTGTTAGTAATTAAGCCTCTCTACCTCTAACCTGGGCATATTTAATTCTTCCATAAACATATCCATTTGTACCTTTTCTTGATTTACACATTTCTCTGACTTTTTCAGACTTTCATAGAAATTCCAAAATATTTCTAATACCTCTACAGGATGTCTTGTTACCTTCCTTGTTATAGGCTCCCGAAGCTTGGTGGCAGCCCTTCCTACTTTCTGTTGCCGGATTCATTGTGCTAAAAGTTTTGTGCTCTAGTGTTATCAAAAACAGTTGCTTACCGGCAATCTTTCTAAACTCATGCATATTTTCTGTTTAGCATTCCACAGTTGCTTCTCTTCTTTTTCTGTGAGATTCCCCCTATTCTGCAATACTTTGACATTTGTCAGTCCCTCTAAATAATTCTTATTTCTTAACCATGTCTCATTTTCTTTTACTTCTACACTATTCTTAAACTCCACTTCAGTTTTATCCCACTCCCTGTCTTTACTTTCAGAAGAAATTTCTATCTTCTCTAAAAGCTCCTGAATAATTTCCGCTATCCATTCCTTAAATTCCTCTCTTGTCAACAGATAGATGGAAAAGAGCCAGTGTCTCATTTTTATTTCATTATCCTGTGTTTTTATTTTTGTTAATATTGGTGCATGATCTGAAATAGTTATTGGGTGCATGTCAGAACTTCCAGTTATATGCACATGTTCCTGTGAAATGTAAATTCTGTCGAGCCTAGCCCATTTTTTATCTTTGGGAATAATATGTAAATTCACACCAAACTTCTGGTACTGAATTCACATCCCTCATGCCAAATATTTTCATAAATGTCTTCAAAGGTCTACCCTTCTTTGTTGTATTTTCCCTTCTGGGCTCCCCCTGACACATCTTCACTGCTGCAAATCAAATTCCAGTCCCCACCTATAAGTAATGTTCCTTGCTGAAAGCTAATTATTTCTCCCAGAATTTTCTTAACCTTCAATGTGAGAGTGTTCAATCTCGCCGTTTATTCTTACGCATGGGTTCGGAGCCGATCCTCGGCTCCAAGTCGGCCGCTTAGCAAAGCTCTGCATCGAGAAGAAGCTCGAGACCAACCTATCTCCCACAATTCCCTCTGCCCTTACCTCAGATCTAGTTTGCCGCTGCAACTGATCACATCGTTTGAAGAGCTCTGAGCCAACTTCAGATAAGATATAGCTTTTTTTCTAATAGAATTTTGATCTAAAGTTGTTAGATTGTGAGACTTATTAGTGTGTGTGTGTATGTGTGTGTATGGGTCTACGGTTCCGATTGACTAAATTATTAGTGTTTTAAACAGTTTTATTTAGTTAGGATTCCTAGGGCCTTCCCCACTCACTAAATTTCGGATTTGACTATTAAAGTGGTTACTTCATAACATTAATTCTCGGCCTTTGGCTAAGATTAAGTGTAGTGATTGTAATTTCACTAGTTATTGTGACATTTTTTGACTTTGACATGTCTGACAAGGTTAAGTCAGGTTTTAAAAAGATGTCAGTGCGGACAGAAGATGTCTGTCACAGACAACCATAGCTCCTGTGTCTACTGTCTTGGCCCTCTCCATCTTCAGGAGGACTGTTCCATATGTCACTCTTTTAGTGGAAGGGTCATGACAGATAGGCGCAGGAAGCTTATGGACAGGGGTCTTCTGAAGCCTGCTTTTCAGGAGGCTTTAGATAAATCAGACCAGACTTCTAAATCTTCGAAGGAGTCGAAGACTTCGGAGCCTAAGTCATCGGCTCCAAGTTCTTCTTTTAAAGTTCGTTCACCGGTTCCACAGGCTTCGGGGCCGAGTATCGAACTAGTGTCTGTCACCGAGCCTCGAGTCTTGGAACCGGTGACAGAACTGCCACCTCCTGCTCTTTTGAGGTCGGCACCGTCTTCGATTTCTTCTACACGCTCTTCCAGGCCCCTCTCCGACACCGACGTAGATTGTGTGGTGCAGAAGCTGATGGAGAACACGGCCCTGTCCAAACTCATTGCAGTCTCCTCTCAGTTGGTGTCGAGACTCGAAGGCCTTCCCTTGTCTCCATCTGGTCCTCCTCCGAGGCCTGTTCAGCCCTCGGAGCCGGGAGACGCTGATCTGTTGATTGTAGAGCCCTTGGTGCCGGAACCGTCTTTCTCGGTCGGCACCGTTAACCTCGACTCCGTCGGAACCACTCCCGGACTCGTGGAGCCGACGATCCATCCTTGGTTCCGGGACCAAGAGTCGAACCGATGTTTCGGTACCGACTCTCCCTCTTGGAGCCTCGGCACGGATCACCTCGGCTCCGTCCTCAAGGTCGGTGCCCTTGGCTTCTGCGTCGGAGATTCCTCCGCGTTCTTCGGAACCAGGGGATTCTTCGGCTCTGGGTCCGGGGGCCTTCGATCTTATGAGGAAGGTATTGTCTTCCCAGACAACTACCTCAGCAGAAGCAGCGTCTCCCTCCCATAAAGGCCCGTTGTCCTCTTCTGCACCTATGACTACTCAAAAGCGTCGAGCACCAGTGTCTCAGCCGCTCCCAGAGGGAGCCCCTCTTCCTCGGAGGCTTCATCAGATGCCCCCCCCCCCCCCCGAGGAAAAGATTGTGTAAGAGGAGGCACTTGGATTCCCCACAAGAGTCCTTAACATCGGACATTGACTTAGATGAGTCAGAAGGGTCCCCAAAATCACCTTCAGAGGATGTCTCCTTCTCTGACATCCTGGAGATACTAAAACAGAGAGGTGATTGGCAAGCCCTACCCCCTTCTGAGGATGAGTCAGTTTTGCTGAAGGCATTTGGTGCTCTCCCTTCTTCCTCCTGGGTCACTCCGCCCTTCGACGAGCTAATGGAATTGATTGCTCGAAGGGCGTGGGAGACACCTGACACAGTGGAGCCAGTTCCCAGAAAACCTAATAAGTATATTACGGCCCCTCAGGATAAGGCATACTTCACAAAGGGAGTTCCAGTGGATGCTATGGTGGTGGCAGCTGCCACTAAGAAGGAGATGTCTGAATCTTCCTCATCTGTCCATCCGCCTAATAGAGATTCTAGGACCATGGACAGGTATGGGAATCGCATTTTCAGTTCAGCGGCTTTTTCCATGCGATCGCTGAACTATTTGACACATTTCACACGTTTACAGAGGGATCTAGTCAAAGAGTTGGGAGATACCCTCCAGGGTACTACAGATGCTGCTGTCGCGGATAAGGTTACAGCACAGCTCAATACCCTTACATCTATTGTGAACTCGTCCATGAGGCTCATCTCGTATGCAGCCGAAGGGTCGAGTAGGGCTGCGGCTTCAGCGATTGCTCTCCGTAGACAATCCTGGATGCGCCTATGCTCCTTTGCGGAAGCCTTCAAGTCTTCCCTTACTAACGCCCCTTTTGATGGTGCCACTGTTTTTGGCCCCAAAGTAAAGGAGACCCTTACCCGGTGTGAGCAAGAGGGAAAGACTCTGTCTGCTGTCGGAGTCCGTTTTTCCACCCCATCCAGACCGTACCCCAAAGGGCAACGAGGTGGGAAAATGTGGTTTTGTAAACCCCAGGGTTCTTTCCCAAGCACACAGGGTGATGCCCCTTCCAGAGGCAGAGGGGGGAGGGCAGAAGTGGAAGACGTCGCCCTGGCGGCAGAGGGGGGTCCGCAGAACCAAGGCGACAGGGATACTGTCCCTGGGAAACCTTTCCAGCACTCCTGAACGGAGGCCCGACTGTCCTGCTCTGGAGGCAGTCGGGGGTCGCTTAGCTTTATACCCTCAGGCCTGGCAAAGTCTTACCTCAGACAGATGGGTAAAAAGCATTATTACCAGAGGTTACAAAATTCCATTTCTATTTTCCCCATTACCACAGAAAAGATTCCCAGATGTACCGCCCCATCTGCGAGAACCTGCAGCTATAGAAATTTCAAGGCTGCTAGAAAAGAGAGTTATCCAACCAGTCCCGGCGGACCAAAGAGGATTCGGAACTTACTCAAGGTTCTTTTTAGTTCCAAAAAAGACAGGGGACTGGAGGCCAATTTTGGACCTAAGCAAGCTCAATACCTTTGTGAAGAAAGAAAAGTTCCGGATGGTCACGCTTCAATCAATCCTTCCATTCTTACAGAAGGACGACTGGATGTGCTCAGTAGATCTCAAGGACGCATACTACCGCATCAAAATGGCCAGAGCGTCCAGAGATCACCTGCGCTTCCGGCTGGGAACCAGTCACTTTCAGTTTCGGGCCCTGCCCTTTCGTCTAACCTCAGCCCCCAAGGTTTTCACCAAATGCATGGCAGTGGTAGCGTCTCACTTGAGGCGCCTAGGATTCCAGGTTTTTCCGTATCTGGACGACTGGCTCCTTACTGCCACCACCGAGCGTCGACTGATACAGGCCAGGGACTACACACTCTACCTTTGTGTTCAGTTAGGAATTTCGATAAATTTCGAAAAATCTGCCTTACAGCCATCACAGCATATCTCATTCATAGGGGCAGATTTGGATACCCGTTCTTTGCTTCTAAGACTTCCCCCAGAAAGAATAGCTTCCCTACAAAAGCACACCCTTGGGAAGACTACACATGAGAGTTTTTCAATGGCTGCTGTTCACACAATGGTCGTTCCAACAGTTACCGCTGACACACAAAATTCACATTACAAACACCTGCAAAACACACCTATCTCGGTGGTTACAGAGTTGCAATCTCATCGGCGGCCGACCGTTTGTGTCGCCCCCACCAACAGCTACAGTGATCACGGACGCTTCCCTGATAGGGTGGGGGGGCATCTTTCAGGGACAGACAGTCCAAGGCGAATGGACCAATCTAGAGTACAACCTGCACATCAATGTCCTGGAGATGAGGGCAGTGTTTCTGGCGTTGCAATACTTTTCCTCCCTTCTACCTCTAGGGACCATTGCAGTTCAAACGGACAACATGTCCGTAGTTTGGTACATAAACAAACAAGGGGGAACCAAATCTTACCAGTTACGCAGAGAGGCCATGAGAATTTGGCAATGGGCAGAGTCCACGGGTCGCTTTCTGATAGCAACGCACATCCCGGGGTTATCCAACGTCATAGCGGACAGGTTGAGCAGAGCCATCCTGTTACCTCACAAGTGGTCCCTCAACCAGACAATAGCGGACATGATATTCCGCAAGTGGGGCCAGCCTTGCTGCGATCTGTTTGCGTCTCCAATGAATGCCAAATGCAGAAGCTTCTTTGCCCTATTACCCCCTCCAGGGGATGTCCCCAGGGACGCTCTGATTCACGATTGGCCCCCGGGTCTCCTATACGCTTTTCCACCTATACCTCTGATACCGAGATTTCTCCAGAAAGCCAAGGATCTGGAAAGGACTGTAATTCTCATTGCCCCATTCTGGCCTCATCAAATTTGGTTTGCCTTTCTTCAAGCACACCAACTACGGGAGCCCTGGATCCTGGACCCGGTGCCAGATCTACTGACTCATTCGTCAGGAGCTCCCCACCTGTCACTCCTGTCCCTCAGATTAGCAGCTTGGCTGCTCCGCTTCCCTTTTTAGCCAGGTCTGATCTTCTTTCTCCGGCGGTTCAGAACATTCTAGTAGCCTCTCATAAGGCTTCCACTACAAAAATTTACACTAGTAAGTGGAAACGTTTTGTATACTGGGCAACTGCACATTTAGATCCCTTAATAGCCCCACTAAACAAAGTTTTAGAGTTCCTATCCATGCTATTTCACCAAGGAGCTTCTACTGCCACCTTGAGGGTTCAGTTGGCTGCTATTTCTGACTTTCACGTGGGGGAGAATGGAGCACCCATTATGGCTCATAGGCTTTGTAAAGCCTTTTTAAAAGGATCCTTTCATCTTAGACCACCAGTCAGGTTTCCTACAGCTCCGTGGAATCTAAACCTTCTTTTATTCCAGCTAATGCTACCACCCTTTGAACCAGCCTCTTCCTGTTCCTTAAAGTTCTTGTCCTGGAAAACTCTTTTTCTAGTAGCTATCACTTCAGCCAGAAGAGTGTCGGAACTTCAAGCTCTTTCCATTAAACACCCATATTTAATTTTTCACCCAGACAGGGTATCCTTACGCACCAATCCCTCTTTCCTTCCCAAGGTTTGTTCAGTCAACAACATTAATCAATCCATTGAACTCCCCACGTTTTTCAAAAACCATTCCAATAAGCTGGAATATATGTTGCACAAGTTGGATGTTCATAGACAACTCAGATTCTATCTAGACAGAACGAAAGATCATAGAAAAGCAGACCAGCTCTTTATAGCCTTTGCGGACAACAAAATGGGCATGGCAGTGACGAAGCGTACTCTATCCAAATGGCTATCTGATTGTATTACCTTTGTTTATACTACTACTGATCAAAGTTTGCCCACCAAACCAAAAGGACATTCTACTAGATCAGTTTCCACATCTTTGGCTCATGCGGCCTGCCTACCTTTGGATACTATTTGTGCGGCCGCCACTTGGTCTAAACCACATACGTTCATCACTCATTACAAAGTGGATAGGATTTCCAGGGACAGGGCAACCTTTGGTTCCACTGTGCTCAAGAACGTTCTTCCGTGAGTCTCTCAGGGTCACGGAGCTAGGGACGCTACCCATGTGTAAGAACAAACGGCGAGATTGAACACTCTCACATAAAGAAGTTATGTCCTTACCATAACGTTCCATGTGGAGTGTTCATCTCGCCTTTGTTCTTACATTCCCACCCTCCCACCCTAAGGTCAGGAAGAACGTCCGGTTTAGAGGTCTGGTCTGGTTCTCCCGCTACTGGTGTCTCTCCATTGTGCTGCTGGTTTCAGTTACGCCCCTTGTATGAATGTATGTTTACAGTATTGTTGCTGGATTTGTTGATGTTTTGCAAACTAGATCTGAGGTAAGGGCAGAGGGAATTGTGGGAGATAGGTTGGTCTCGAGTTTCTTCTCAATGCAGAGCTTTGCTAAGCGGCCGACTCGGAGCCGAGGATCGGCTCCGCACCCATGTGTAAGAACAAAGGCGAGATGAACACTCCACATGGAACGTTATGGTAAGGACATAACTTCTTTTTGTAGCAGTTTTAGGTGGAACATAAGTACATGCCAGTGTAATCATCCTCTCTTGCCAGTAGCCACTTAGTACTACAAATCTACAATTATTATGTTTTTTGTTCTCTTCCATCACTATTGGAGCTCCTCTTGCAATTAATATAAGTACTCTTCGTTTCCTTTGCTCCAGGTATTCCACTGAATAACCATCCTGAAAAATCTTTCTTTATCAAATTCACATGTTCAGTTCTTTGTGCGTCTCTTGTAGCATAACTGTTTGCACTCTGCCTTTTTCGTATAGTTTACTACTCTTTCTTTTTTGTATTTTTAAGTGAAACCATTGGCCTTTAGATATTACAGAAAGCATCATTGTATTAAAAAGTTGTTGTTCTCACCTTTTATGTATAACAGCTTTTTTGTTAAATGTCTAGTTCCAGCTTGTGTGTTACATGCACACACTGCTTGGCAGGTCGAACTTTTATACAGTTGTTTCTTGTCATGTCCAATTGAGCCTATGTCACATCTTACAAAACTAAATTGAAAGCCCTCAAAAAAAAAAAAAAACCCCACCCCCCAAAACCTATTAATTTCATAGTAACATACAAAACTATGTATATCTTTCAAATATTGAAGATTTATCCTGTTAATAGGAACAAATGTCCCAGTCTGACAGCTACACTCAGACTTAAGTTAATCTAAAAGAAAAGTTATCCATGCTAACACTCGTGGTGCAGCTTGTGGCTTTACTAAGTGCTGTCTGGTTTTGTCTTATCTTTATAGCTTTCTCAGCTGGGAAAACACCTGAATGCTTACAGAAATCATTATCTCCTAGCCATTTTCTCTTTATCAGATTATAGTGAATTTCTCTTGATCAGATTGCCTCAGTGTACTGTTTGCTACTAAACATACATTTACTTGCTAGAAAAAAGCCTTCTAATATTCAATATTCTTTTTTATTTACTTGCTTTCTCTTAAAACTTACTAGATCAAGGTAAGGGCCTTAATCCAGTCACCCCCCTTCCAAGAATGAGGAAAAAAAGCACATTCATTTTTTTTCTCACGTTCTTTTAACCAGACTTTTTTTTCACATTGCAGTGCCCACATTTCTTGGAACTGAACAAGGAGAAAGAGAGAATGGAGAAGGAAAGAAAAAGAAAAACAGAAGCACCTATTTACAGTAGTATCTCCATTATACTTAAAACAGCTAAGAAAACATTACTTTACAGCATGCAAACAAAATAATCTGTTAAAAATAGGGGAGAGGAAGAGAAAGGAAAAAGTTAAGTAAAACATTTTTTCTTAATAGCACTAAGTGTTTTTCCAAACATTAATGACATGAAGTAGGGTATATACATTAGAGTCCCCCCATAAATCCAACAAAGCCCAAATGGCTTCCAGTATTTCCAGATTTTCTTGTTCTGTCATATTTCACAAATATAATTATTTCCTTGTAATCCCACTTTTGTCAATTTCCAAGTTGCTGATTTTATTCTTGTTCATGTCCCTCTCCCAAATCCTGTTTCTGCATCATTTCCAATGTATTCTAGATTATTCTAGTCAACTCTCATGCTCCCTTCCTTCTCTCCAGCATTTTCTGTTGGAACTTTGGAAAAAGTTTCACTGGGGCAGTCTTATTGTGGTCCTTATTAACCAGAACAAGAAGCAGAATTGCCTTCTGTTTCACAGCTCACTTTTTGTTGGATAAACTTTTGCATTTCCTCCTTAGAATGTACTGCATCAAAAATGATTATGTCCTTCCAAAGAATAATATTTTGAAGATAGCGGAGTACAGCAGTTTGAATTTCATGCCTGCTTGTCGACATTCCAAGAATAGTGGAATAAATCTGCCTGGTGTACAATAAGTAACCATTCTCCATAAACACTCTGCTGTCTCCCACTTTTAGCATTTTGTCTTTCTGCCACAGTTTTGTCAGAATCAACTCTTCCTCTTGGTAGGATTGCATCTTTATTATTAGGTCTAGGTTGCTTTCTCAAAAACAGGCTCTGAGCATACTGTGAGAATATCCAAAAAAAACTGCCACCAATTAATATGCGACGCCCATGCCCTGGCCCAGCAATCAAGGAGCCTCAGTCCTCACCACTAACACCAGAGAGGGTGTCTCGTATATGAGGAAACGATAACAAATACACACAGTAAAGTGCAATTTCCCCTTAAGAGCACACATAGATCACAGTCAGTCCAGGGCTGGTCACTGCCTTGGTCCCCAATAAGACTCCCCACTGGCACAGCCATAGGGTCCAGGTCTTAGCCTAGCTGGGCAAAATAAAATCTCCAGCACCCTCTTTGTCCAACCAGTGCTTTGTGTCCCTGCGCAAGTAGCTGACACATTTTGAGATAAGAGTTTACACAACCACACAGACACTTCTGGGGAAGGCTGGCACAGGTTCTTCAGCTGTGCCCCTTTTACCCAGACTATACGGTAGTAACTACTGCCACCACCCAGCTAATATTTATCAGCTACTCAAAGGCCCTTAAAGGGTGTCCAATTATTACTGTGCAATATTATTATCCAACTGGTAGATGTGACAAAACAGTCTCAAGGCTTATTAGAGTGACTTGGTACAGGATCCTTGTATACATGCAATGTACTCTTAGAGCTTAACTTATCTCTACACAAACCAGCCACAGTTGGGTTTTAAAATATTTAATAATAAATAATTAAAGCCACCAGACAATACTTTCTACTACTCAGTGCTAGTCAAAAGTTCAGAGATCACACAGAAATACTTAAAATAAATCAGTAGTACAGTTCTGACATCACAGAAAAAAACACTTAGTCTAAACTTTCTAATTCCTAGCTATTACTACAAGAAAAACACACTTCTAAAATAACTTACTTACATAGAGCAACAGGCAATGCTGTGAGTTGGATAGTCAGACAAAAGTGCATAATAATCTCTGGTTCTCACTGTTTAAATTGAAACTGCAGTTCTGCTAAAACATTACATCATGTCACACTTTCCTGGTGTTCCCAGGCTGACAGAAACTGCATTTACATTCTTTTACACTTAGAGCAGTAGGACATTCCACATGTAAATTCTGGTCATTAACTTTAGCCTTAAAACAATAGGCAGGAAGCCTTCATCTAGCCGGAATGAAGCCGACTTATAAACATCAAAGGCACTCATGAAATAATATTAATTTCAAAAGACCAACAAGAAATGCTTGACTTAGCTTTCTTTACAGCAGAGGGCAATGTTGCCACATTTTTTTTAAGTTCAACATTTCACAGTATTCACAAATTATGTACCAAATTCTATTTGACTAGGCTAGCAGCCTTCGCCCATCTCTACCAATCTTCACACATGGACATGCTGTCCCCTTTCAATTAACAATTCCTGCTGTGGAATACCAGTCCAGTTGCTTATTTGTGCGTTCATGAAATTAATACAATCTGTTCCTTCTAACTTCTCTGGTACAACTGAAAATCTCAGGTTTTCCATACATGCTCTTTCCTTTAATTGTATTATTTTTTTGTTTCTTGATCAGTCTCATATTCCACCAGCAATTTCTTCATTTTGACCTCTAATTTTTGCAGTTTTATCACCTCATCTGAATATCTGTTTAAAACGTTTTCCATTTTTTCCAGCCTTTTGTTATTTTAGTTGATATTCTTCATCAGTGTTTCATTTATTTTAATCAGGTCTGTGTGCAGTTGTCTGAACAGCTGCAGTACTTTCTCCAGTCAATGTTTTTTCCCTCACCTTTTGCAGCCGATTTTCGTGTAGGTCCTTTGTATTTCCTTTTCTCCTGGCATCCAGGTAGTGTATTTACTAGCCAGTTATTGACATTTACCCAGAAACACACAAGTCCACTGGCCTTCTCTGCTGAGTTCCTATTTTCACACTGGGAGAACTAGAATTACACTGTTACTCAATTTGCAGCCATCTTGGAAGTCCAGACATCACACAGATAGTTCTGTATGAATCTGGGTCTTTGGGTCTTTACCATCTTTAGGTATTAGAGCCACGACTGCATTTTCCCGGATGTAGATGCTTCCCCTTTTTTAAATATGTTTAAAAACTTCCAGATCTTTATTACTTTCCTCCCTCCCAGCTTCCAAACTTCCAACAGAATACCATGCATTTCTGGAGATTTTCCTGCACTGTTTTTATCTCATCTCCTCCTATCTTAACTGTTAATTGTTGAGCCTAATCTACTGCCAACCTTGGCATATTTAAGTGTTTCATAAATATTTCCATTTGTGCTTTTTCTTAATTCCCCTACTTCTCTGCTTTGTACAAATTTTCTGAAATGTCTCTAATACCTCTACAGTGTCTGTGGTTATTTTTCTTGTTGTAGTTTCCCTAAGTTTGATAACAATCCTTTCTACTTTCTGTTGCCTAAGTTGTGACAAAAGTTTTTGTGCTGTGGAGTTTTCAAAAAAAAAAAGGTTGCCCAACAGCAATCTTTCTATACTTATGCATATTATCCAGGCATACTCTTATTTTCTGTTCAACACTCTGCAGTTGTGCCTCCTCTTGTTCTGTGTGATTCTGCTTATTCCCTTACCCTTACTAAATAATTCTTGTCACTTCTTAACCAGGTCTCAAGCTCTTATTTTTAAACTCCACTTTCATTTTATCCCACTCATTAGCTATACCTTTTGGAGTACTTTCTGTCTTTCTTAATACCACCCAAATTTCCACTACCCATTCCTTAAATTCCTCTTTGAACAGGTAGGTTGGGAAGTGCCAGCATCCCCCATCTGATACTTGGAAGCATCAATCCGATCAGATGACTTTTAATGACAGGTTTTTAAATGCTTAGCAAAAAATAGTTTTATGAGCAATAAACACGTCTGTTTTTGGATGGAATAAAAAGTTTGAATATCTTTCAGTTTTATTTTCATTCTTAAATGTATTATCGTGTATTTTGTTAAAACATTCTGTTTACTCCTTCCTCAATGTATTCCTTTTCATCATAGTTTTCCTTGATATTGTTTAGTGGCAGTTCTTCATTTTTCATGGGTATGTTTTGTAATGTAATACTTTTTGCAGATGTAAGAAGCTTTATGAATATTACTCTACATACAAATCACATGTAAGAGAATTACTAGAATAGAAATAAGCATAATAAACTTCAAAATACCTCCTTCCCATTCCAAAAACAAGTTTAACCATTCCCATTGAGAGTTGTAAACTTCTTTTGCATGTGACAACTGCAACCTGCTGAATGATTTCTAAAATGACTACAAATGACATGTTCATGGTCTGCAATAAACAAACAGCACTCTTTGAATGAGCACGCATGTACCTCCCTTAGAAGCAAGGGTGAAATCGAGCACCATTCATTTCTGCAGTACTACACTACATATGGCAGTCATTTCAGTCATAATCTGGTTTACTGATTCATACAATGCATCGGTCGAGATTATGCCGATAAGGGTGACTGCATTTAGGGGTACAGAGAGCAAACAAGAGGGGCTGGAATTTATTGGAGGAAGATGGAAAAGAATCAAAGTATTGGAAACAAATAATGAGAGGGAAAGGTAATAGAATAGGAAGAGGCCGAGAAGGCATTTGAATTGCAAGTAAGTGATTGCCTTCCATGTCAGGTACTGATATCTGAGTGTACAGACAATGAGAAAGGGATAGAGGAATCCGAAATGAACAACCTGCTTGGTTAAGTTTTTAACTGAATCTAGAACAGAAGCTGCTGTTAAAAAGGGATATTTAGTAGGGCATATAAAATATTACACAACTATAGAAATAAAACAGAAGTAAGAAAAGATTGAGAAGAGAGATTAGATATGCAATTCACAGAAACAATGGAAGGATATCTGTATGGCTCCCAAATATGCAACAAACTCTAGGAGATTTAGGATTTTTGCTTGGAACTGTTTGTATAGGTATTTTTATACTCCAAGCAGACTGCAAAGCCTTTTCCTCGGGTAGATTGCAAATGTTGGATGTGTGATAGGGGCTCCGAAGATTTTTTCCTTCGGTAAATGGCAAACGTTGAAGGTGTGATATGAAAGGAGGGGGTAACTGGGAACATACGTTTTGAGAGTGTAACGAGTTGGCAGGCTTTAAAAATTCCCTACAGAGTACTCTCTTCAGAAATATTGGCTGAGCATATGGGTGTAACTAAGGAAATGATTTTTGAGCTGAGATACAGGAACTGAATTACCTAGATATAGTAAGGCCTTGTTAAGTTTAATTTTTGTGGCTGACGAAAAAGTAATTAAAAGAAGATGGAAGTCTAAACCAAATGTATTTGAAGTATTGACTATTGTAACTGAAATAAAAGAACTGGCAAAGAGACCTTTAGAAAAGGGTAGGAACAAATTGTATAGAAAAAAATGGAAATTGTGGGAAAAGATGCATGCAGAATAATGTTTTTTGAGGAGGAATGAAGTTTAAGGGGTAGCAGAAGTTGCTCGAGTTATGTAATTTTTATTTTTTGACTGCTGCTTATGATAATGATGCTCTGTTTGATATTTGTCAGGCATTTGTCCCTAAGACACTCCATAGCTGTCTATCAACCATTTCAGTTTATCTGGAAGTGTGACATCTGAAGCTTCCACCCTCCCTGAAGTTTAGCTGCCACTTTAGAAAAAAAGCTAAAGAAAGCATGTCTAGCAACCATTTCAGTTTATCTGGAAAAGTGACATCTGAAGCTTCCACCCTCCCTGAAGTTTAGCTGCCACTTTAGAAAAAAAGCAAAAGAAAGCACGTACTGAACCTGTTGCTGTCCAGCCTGCACTGGACATCTCCCTCTGGTTGTGTGAAGAACACGAGGACCGTCCAGTGGTAATGCCATTTCGCCCAGCACAACCCAGTTGGAAGCCAACATGGACCTGTCTACTTGCACGTCCACTGAGGCTGTTCATACATCTGGTACAGATGTAGAGGGGGGATATACAGCTGTTTATATCTGAAGGAAGTAGGGGGATTCCCCAAATTCTAGTTTGGGAAGAAGTGCCTAGTACCCTCCTTGAATCTATGCAGGGGTCTGAACCTCCTAAATTTGTTAAAGCAGGTGTTCTGTGGTGAAGTATCTGCACAGTGGGTGGTAGGACTTTACTCAGGGAGCTGTTTAATGCCATTGTGACCCTGAAACTCGCACAACAGTTGATCACTGAAGGAACTCTGGATTCTGATTCTTCTGATGAGTTGGATTCTGGTGAAGAATCGTTGGCATATTCCTCCAAATCCCCCCTCCGCTGGCCCGTGAGTCTGAGGAAAAAGATTCTTTGCACCCTGACTCTCCTTTTGAGGAATTATCCTTTGGGGGGGGGTACCGTGGTCTGTGTGATGGAGCACTTTTAAGTGGAATTGCTCCCAGGTTTCTTAGGTCCAAAAGAGATCTAATATATTGCAAATGGACTCCCCAAACCCTCTGCAATGCCTCCTGTCTTGGCTGCCCTTTTGGATACATTTACAGCAGGTTCTTAGGCTCCTGATTCTGAAATTCCAGCTGTCAAAAAGCCAAACCGATTTCATAAAGTTCCTGAGGATCATAAATACTAAAGTCCTTCATCTGATCCTGCTAGTTCCATGTCCACAGATAAGCATCTAAACTGCTTTCCTGTTCAAACGTTTACCTTCTGAGGACAGCTATGCTAAGGAGAGGTATTGGAAAAAGTGTATACTTCTGCTTCTGTGTACTTTAGGGCTATTAATTATCAGACCCATATGACTAGGTATGTTCAGTCTCTTTACTAAAGGGGGTGGACTGATGTTACTGATTCAGGCAGTAAGACTTCTGCTCTTTCTGTTCTGAGCTCTGCCTCTTGGGTAGCTGGCCATTCCATTAAATGCAGCTGGATCTGGGTCTGCCATGAGGACATACTCTTGGTTGCACCTTCAAGTTTTACTTGAGGACATTAAGGCCAATCTTTGATTCTCCCTTAGACAACCAAAATCTTTCTGGCACTGCTGCTACATTATTGTTTAAAACCCTTCAGGATAAGGGTAAGGTAATGCAAGACCTGAAGCAAATTTTTATTTCCCCTGTACCTAGGTTCCAGAAGAACTCTCCATCGAAGTCTTATTTTGTCTGTAGGTAGCTTTGACAACCTGCTAGGAGGAAGAGGGTTACTAAGCAGATTTCCTAGATAAACCCACTCAGAGTTCTAAAGGCCAAATCCCTTTTCCTGGCAACCTGTCTCTATCTGAGATCAGCTTTCCCTTCATGTACCAAAAATAAACCAACCAAGTAGGCAAAGGCTGACTTAAACCAAACACTGAATAAAATAAAAAATAGATAAGGCAGCCAAGCACAGCGAAAAAAACATCTATATATGTGTATATGTATATATATGTGTATATATATATATATATATATATATATATATATATATATCAAATATTTATTAAAATGGTAAGCACGTTTGTGCAGGGACTCTGCACTTCATCAGACCAGTTAGAAAATTAAAAACAGGGCCATTTAAATAATACAATCAATAAACCACTAATTAAAATAACAAACATCAGTGAATCAGTGCATGAGCCTTCAATACAGGCTTTAAAGGTATATAACCATTTAAACCTGATGCCTTGTGTGCTAAACTAACAATCCATTTAGTCTCACCTCATTCTAATTTGCTGTTAAGATCACCCCCTCTCTTATCTACACAAATCAACTGCAGAACAGAACAGATAAAATTACGTCCATTATTCTCTTGCACGTTTATATAGTGCACTAGTGGGATCTTTATTACAAATATATCCCAATGATCCAAATCTTCTTCTTCTTCTTTCGGCTTTTCCCGGTTAGGGGTCGCCACAGCGGATCATCTGTCCGCTCATTATTGGCAGTGGAGTTTTACAGTGTCGAGTTGCCAGCCCAGCGCCCAACCTTCCACAGAGGGCACACACGCACACACTCGCACCTAGGGCCAATTTAGAGTGTCCAATCTACCTACTGCATGTCTTTGGGCTGTGGGAGGAAACCGGAGCACCCGGAGGAAACCCATGCAACCACAAGGAGGACATGCAGAATCCGCACAGAAGGCACCCCAGCCGAGAATCGAACCGGAGAACCTCTTGCTGTGAGGCAGCAATGCTAACTGCTGCACCACATCCCAAATGATCCAAATAAGTTTTTTTAAAAGGACGTACAGTTTTGCCTATGTAGAAACGTGTGCAATCATTGCACCAGGCCAGATACACTAAATAAGAGCTAGTACAGTCTGCATAAAAGTTTGGAATAAACTTATAACCATTAGTGGGGTGTACAAAAAATTTTCCCTCCGAAATATATCTACATGCTCTACAAACCCTACATGGGATACGTACCCATCCTGACACTTTAACATTTTTACTCAGGCGATTTCCATAACATAGTTGTCTCTCTAATACCATCATCAGCCAATAGTATTGGCCAATTTTTAGGAATAACACTACACACCCTACTAATATGGGGTACTCTTCAGGTAGATCTTTTTGCCTTCCACTCTGAAGAGACAACTTCCCCAGTTCTATTCCAGAGTGCCCATGTCATCTGGCTTGGAGAGTGGACTCAACGCCTTTTTCTTGGAGAGAAATGTTTCTGTATGCATATCCTCCTCTTCCCCTGTTTTACAGGGTCCAGCACACGATCTTGTGGGGCACACTAAAATCTTGCTGTTTACTCCCTTTTGGCCCAGACAGCATGGATTCCCTCTTCTGTTTCACCTGGCCAGGGACAGCCATCACAAGTTAATCTCACGGGATGGATATTCTCACACAATACAAGGGGTTTCTCATTCTCCCTCACTTGTCCGTACTTCATCTGACACTTTGGGTGTTCAGGTTTTGATTCCTTTCAGACACCAGTTTTCTAAGGATGTGCTTTGGGTTTTTGGCAAGAGGCCAGAAAACCCACTATTATAAAATCCTTTGTGACTAAATGAAAGATATTTTCTATTTTGAGTCTCAAGCATGACCTGGACCTTCTTCAGTGGGGTCCCTACAGTCCTTATTTGTATGAGTTGCTCAATGTTGGTTTGGCATATTCCTCTCTAAAAAGTTCATTTGTCAGTCTTTTCTGCCTATCTGCCTCTCAGTCCACCTTTAGCTTACAGGTTTGAAGTCGAACAATTTTAAAAGGCATCCTTATCCTCCTCCTTGAGCCCTTGATTTTGTTCTTGAAAAATTTACCCTTTTTTGAGCCTGCCACCTTCTTCCCTGCAGTATTATGCTTGGGCGACTGTATTGCTGGTGGCTCCTACTTCTTCCAAGAGGGTCTCTGAACGTCAAGCACTCATGGCGGTTCCTCCTTTTTTGTTTTTTCAGAAGGACAGGGTGTCTCTTCATACCAGTCCTTCTTTTATGCCTAAGGTGGTTAATGATTTGTCCTTGAATAAGTGTATTTATCTTCCGTACTTTTTATTTCCTTCCACAATTAGTTACACACCTTGGATTTACATAAACAGTGCAGATATTACCTGGATAAGACAAAAATCTATTAGGAAATCTGAACAACTTTTCTTTCATGCCAAGAAATTGTTTGGCAGTCTGTAAGTAAACCATCTTGTTCTGGATTTACAAGGTCATTTGTTTTTGTTGTTGCTCCCATTGCCATGGTAAGCAGGTTTCCTCTTCTGTTATGCTCATTCTACCAAAGCAGTGGCATCTTCTGGTGCTTTTTTCAAGGGACTGTATGCTAGATCCATCTTGGAAGCTGCTACTAGGACTTCTGTTCATACTTTTTCTAAACTTTCGAGTTGGATGTCATTTCTTGATCCTTTTTGCCTGGGCTATTCTTCATGGGTTTGTGGAGGGCTCTTCTCTGTCTGTCTTCCTCTATACTTTCCAGTAGCTTCTGCAGTCTCCCAAGAGTAGAGTGCTACAACAGTGATGAGGAAGGACACACAGTTGTGTAAAATCTTACCTTAACAGCAGATGTCCTACTTTTCACTGCAGTATTGTGTCCCTCTGTCCTGCTCCCTATTATTTTTTGTTGCCCTACTTCTGGTCGAGGGGTCCCTCTTCCAGTCTCATTTCCTTCTCATTCGTATATATTAACAGAGGCATAGAGAAGAATGCATTAGCTAAACACACATTGCAGACTGACAGTGCACACAGGTTTAAATTTATGGTGATTGAAAGTATTCCTTTAAATGAACAAGTTGGGGGGGGGGGGCATCAAAAATAGAACAGAGTCCTCGAACTGAAATGGATTATTAGAACGAGACCTGCCACAGGGAGGGACCTTAATGATAAGATGTGTATTAAATCCATTTTACAGGCTAGGGAATTAGTTAGATAACATTTTTATATGATTTTTTAAACAATATGTTCAACCAATGTCTTTGAATATATCTCTAGTTAGGGCTTATTTATATATGTATTTTTTTATATTTATGTGTCATTTTTTCTTTTTAATAAACAGTTTTTTGTACAATTGGGATAAAATTTTTATTGAATAGACTGTATTTTAAAAATGAAGCACAACGATTTGGTAAATTTGTCTGACGACGTGGCATGGTATGCTGTGAAAGAGCTCACAATTATATTAGGTTTTTATTATAATTTGTGCTGTGGTTTTTACAAGGTGCTTGAAGATTGCAGATTTCTTTACAGGTGTCCATCTGGTAATCCTTCTAAATTACTGCCTACCACTACACTTCTTCCCTCGATAAGCCTTCTAAATTACTGCCTACCACTACACTTCTTCCCTCGATAAGCCTTCTAAATTACTGCGTACCATTACACTTCTTCCCTCGATAAGCCTAAATTACTGCCTACCACTGCACTTCTTCCCTCTGATAAGACTTCTAAATTACTGCCTACCACTACACTTCTTCCCTCGGATAAGCCTTCTAAATTACTGCCACCACTAAACTTCTTCCCTCGATAAACCTTCTAAATTACTGCCTACCACTACACTTCTTCCCTCGGATAAGACTTCTAAATTATTGCTTACCACTACACGTCTTCCCTCGGATAAGAAAAGCAGGACAATGGAAAGGTTGGGAAAGAAGGTCTATATTTCTGCCACCCTTGCTTTTCCTGCTATTAATTACCAAACTCATGTGACTAGATATGTTTTGTCCCTCCTTTCCCAGGCTACTCAAGCTTTTTCTAACCTTCAGGAGAAAACGTCTGCCTTGTGTTTCCTAGGGGCTTTCTGTCAGGTAGCTCACCATTCTGTTAAGTGCAGTTATGATGCAGCAGAAGCTTCATCTCAGGCTGCTGCTTCAGGATCTGTATTGAGGAGGCATTCCTGGCTAAGGCTTCAACCTCTGCCAGGTGGCATAAACGCTAAGTTGATGGATGCTCCTCTGGATAACAGTGGCTTGTTTGGTACTGCTGCTGCTTTTGATTTAAGTCCCTTGCAAGAGAAAGGCAAGGTTGTTACAGGACTTGAAACATCTTTTGGTTTCACCTGTGACAAAGTTCCAAAGGAATTATCTTTCCCAAACCACTGTATGTTTGTAGACATGCCCGTCTTCCTCCTAAAAGTAAGAACATGGGTAGGAGGGCTCTTCCACCTAAGATTTCTCATGTTTCTCCTGGTCAGAAGCAGCCCTTTCTTGACAGTCCAGGTCACATCTGACTATCCCATTCCTGACGGCCTCATTTCTCCTTCCACTCATGTTTCTCTGTCTCTCCCACTTTGGACAAACATAATGCAGGACTCTTGGGTTCTTTCTGTAGTTCAGCAAGGGTATTTCATGGTTTGGAAATTTCTTCCACAGCTACCTCAGGAACAGTTACATTTCTTCCCAGAGGTAGTTCAAGATCTGTTAAATCAGGGACCTATTGAAGAGGTTTCACAGCATCAAAAGGGAAAAGGGTCCTATTCAAGGATGTTTTTGGTGCATAGAAAAGGAGGGTCCTTGGAGACCCCTTCTGGATCTTTCTCACCTGAATAACTTTCTGAAGATACCTTCCTTAGGCATGCTATCTCGTCACATCTTGTTTTCTTTAATTTTTCCTTAGGCTTTCCTAGCTTCTCTTTGTCAAGGATGCCTACCTTCACATACCTATTCATCCACTTTTTCAGGAAATGTTTCTCTGTTGCTTCCTGGCATTTTCAGTTCTCTGCGTTGTCCTTTGGCCTCTCTACTGCCCCAAGGGTATTCACCAAATGCCTAGCTCCTGTTGTTGTTTCCTGCAGGCTTCAAGGCATCAAGTATTTCCTTACTTGGATGACCTCTTTCATGCATCTTCTCCAGAGACATTACAGCAAAATCTTTACTTTGCCATTACTCTCTTGCAAAGGTTGGGGTTCACAGTAAACTTCAAAAGGTTCTCTCTAACCCTTCTCAAGACCCTGTTTTCCTAGGATGCAGGATTCAGACCGTGCCTTTGGTGGCATCCCTGCCTCCGCCAAAGGCCTTGATTCTCCTTTCCTTCTTTCAAGCTCTTCTTCCTCTGATCTTCATCACAGCAAGGGAGTTTCTGAGACAGAAGGGTTTTATGGCATCCAAATTTCCCATGTTATCTCTAGCCAAACTCCATATGAGGAAATTTTAGTAGTTCCTGAGGTCAGTCTGGTAACAACATTCACACCCCCCCCCTAGAATTTACAGTTCCTCCTCTTCCTTGTCTAACGTGGGAACCTCATTGGTGGATTCAGCAGTTGTCTGTGAACCCAGGCTTTCCATTCCATCCACTTCTTCCATCTCCGTAACTGTTCACAGATGCTTCAGAGGTAGGTTGGGGAGCAGCCTGTGGAACAATGAAATTGCAGGGGTTCTGGTCTCCTGTTCAGCAGAAGGAGCACATCAACATCAAAGAGATGAGTGCTTCTGCTGGCGCTTCAGGCCTGCCATCCAGTGTATTACCTTACAGATGACATCACAGTCCTGTGGTATGTGAACAAACGGGGTGGGGGGGCAAACTCTTACCTCCTTTGCAGGCTTGCACTCATGGTATGGGAGTTTGCGGTAAAGCATCACGTGGCTGTTCAGGTGGTTTACATTCCCTCCAGTTAAAATTTTGTGACAAACACTGTGAGCAGATCCTTGACTCAGTTCCACTAATGGATGCCTCAGAGGGATGTGCTTCTGGAAGTTGCCCACAAGTGGGGTACTCCTCAGACAGATCTATTTGCCTCCCCTCTGAACAGACAACTTCCTCAACTTTGCAACAGAGTCCCAGGTCCTCTGGTTTGGAAGGTGGAAGTTCTCTCATTTTCGTTGAAGAGGACATTTCTTTATGCACCCCCCCCTTTCCTTTCATTGTGGAAATTCTGTTCAAGATTCAATAGGACAAACCCAAAATCTTGATGGTGGCTCCCTTTTGGCCAGTTCCCTCTTCTACTGCATTTATTCAAGGGGAATCATCACAAGTTACCTCATAGGGTGGACCTATTCACACAAGACAAAAGGTCCCTAATTCATCCCAATATGTCCACTCTTCAACTGACTCTGTGGGTGATAGGATTCTGATTCCTTATGGACACCTTTTCTCTGAGGATGTGCTTTGGGTTCTGCAGGAGGCTAGGAAACCTAGTACTAGGAAACCCTACATATCCAAATGGAAGAGGTTATCTGTGGTGTCTTTCAAGTAACCTGGATCCATTTTCAGTGGATGTTTTGTGGTCCGTTCTTTCTTGTGTGAATTGCTTACTTCTGGTTGGCCTTATTCCTCTGTTAAGTCCCACTTATCAGCTGTTTGTGCTTGTCTGCCGTTATCTCCTTCTTTAGCGTAAAGGTTTGAGGCAAAACTATTTTAAAGGGCATAATTCACGTTAGACCTCCCAAGAAGCCTGTTCCTCCTCCTTGAGATCTTCATTTTGTTTTGGGAAAATTGACTTTGTATCCCACATTCCTGTGCTAGAAAAGCAGAAAGAGTTGTGTATTGTTTGGTATTCCAAATTTATGCTAATTAGATGTCCACATTTTTGGCAGGATGTGTTTACTTTTCAAGGGGCCTTTGTACTTATTTTAATGAAAGCAGGTTAAGAAGTATGATTTTAGCTTCTGAGTCTTGAGTTAGCTCACTTTCTTTTGGCAAACCCTGTGCTGAAATGGAGTTGTACATCATATGCACAGCAACAGAGGTATTTAATGGATGCTATACAAGTAAGTAGCGCCTGTTATAATAGTCTGCAAGGAGAATAAACTTGATTAAAACAGGATGAGTCAAGTCAGTAGTTGCATGATTAACTTTTCTCTGTCTCTTTGCAGGGAAACTGCACATATGGTGAAAGATGTTGTTATTCTCACGACACAGGATTTTGTGCAGAGGAGGATAATCCGTGCGATCATCCTGCAACTTCAGAGGGGGACAAGAGATGTGAGGGTCCCACTCACTGTCCTGAGACTTCAGAGGGGGATAAGCAATGTGAGGATCCCGCTCACCATCCTGCAGCTGAGGAAGGGAATAAGCAGTGTGAAGGTCCTGAGTCACATACTGAGGCGTAGTAAATCCACCTGACTGGAGCACTACACAAAAAACTGTCTACAGATTGTCTTTTTTTAATCCCAGTCTTCGCCGCAGCTTTTTATTTATTTATTTTTTTCTTGACTAGGTGAAACGAAGCACTGTTAAGAACAGTGACTTCTACTGAACCAGACATTAAGACTATGTGAAAGTTTTTGCAGACATATGAAAAATTGTTTGCATTTTACCCTGTAAACTGAAACACTGTATTAAGTGTCACACAAACGAAAAGTTATCAGATAAGAGAATTCAAGAAATGATAAAATTCTTCAAGAAGTGACTGAGCAGCTGTGGAGACTCCCAGTTATCTAGATAACTGTATTTAGATGTGTATGCATTGCTACATGAATTCATGTAGCTCTGAATGTCAGCTAGAAGCAAATGATACCATGTACACAACGTATCTGCACCCCCCCCCCCATCTTAGTAATCTTAAATGTCATTGTAGTCAAGGGCCCTCATCCTGCCATTACTGCAGGAATTATGTATCTCTGAATATCGGCTAGAAGCAAATGATACCATGTACAGTACGTGTCTGCACCCCCCCCATCTTAGTAACATTAAATGTCATGGTAGTCACAGCCCTTATCCTGCCATTACTGCAGGAATTATGTATCTCTGAATATCGGCTAGAAGCAAATGATACCATGTACAGTACGTGTCTGCACCCCCCCATCTTAGTAACATTAAATGTCATGGTAGTCACAGCCCTTATCCTGCCATTACTGCAGGAATTATGTATCTCTGAATATCGGCTAGAAGCAAATGATACCGTGTACAGTACGTGTCTGCACCCCCCCCATCTTAGTAACATTAAATGTCATGGTAGTCACAGCCCTTATCCTGCCATTACTGCAGGAATTATGCATCTCTAAATATCGGCTAGAAGCAAATGATACCATGTACAGTACGTGTCTGCACCCCCCCATCTTAGTAACATTAAATGTCATGGTAGTCACAGCCCTTATCCTGCCATTACTGCAGGAATTCATGTAGCTCTGTTTGTCAGCTAGACGCACATAATGCTGTGTACAGAATGTTTGCATTCCCCCATAACACTGTTAAATGTCATGGGAGTCGTGACACGTGGCAAACTGCACATGTATATGCACACACACACACCCTGTTATTAGGCTTCCCAGTGCACTACTTTACATGAATTCTGGAGCGAGTCCTACAACTCAGTTGTGCTGTCATACATCCACTTAAAAGAAATAAGCACGGAGTCCATAATGGAAGTATATTTGGAGGCTGGGTGTCAAGTACATAAAGCCAAAAAGCTTCGTTATAAATTATTTTTGTTTTTAATAAACTGGGAGAAAATTGCTTTCAGTAGTTTTCTTTTAAAAACAAACTGGGGTAAAATTGCTTTCACTATGTGAATATGTACATTTAAAATCATTAAAGCAAAAAGTGATGCTTTGTCACTGTTACTTAACTTCTTTCCATGTTATTTTTTTTTCTTTCTTCTGAAAACCCAAGGGGGAAAAAGCTCTGGTAAGACTGTTCACTGTATCATTTATACTGCAAAATCATGATATACTACATGACCACAGCATATTTAAACTACCAAGAGTTTCTCTGCCTTATAATATATTCCAAGTCAGTAGTCCATGTGCTGTTTTGCCAAGGCTCCTGACTGAGCTATCAAGTGATACAACAGTATGTGCATGAATGTTTCAGTCCGTGCCTTTTTGGTCTGCTTTAACTGCATTGAAATGGATAGTACAGTTTTGTAAGTTGGCCGTACCAAAACAGTAGACGTGATCACTGCTGCAGTAGCCTTAGCTATATGGATTGTATCCTGCCAAGGATATAACAGTTGGTCATTTTCCAAACCTTCATGGCACCTTCCTTGCACTCAAACTGTCAAGCAGCTCAAGCTGACCTGACATAAAACAGGTTTTAGTGTAAAGCCCTTCAGAGCTTTCCAAACAGCAAAGAGACTGAGCACGAGCCCAGACAGGATAATGCTAGGAACAACAAAAGTAAATGTGCACACCAAGGTATCAAAAAAAACAGCAAAAAACAAGGGCAGTGGAGCAGCTACTATGGCACTGATCACTCAAACATCTAAGTTCAGCTAACACAACTGTACTATGTTCATCCTATTAATCACTCCTGCGATAGCATTAGTTGTATGGGTAGATTACCATTGCTAACTACATTTGGGAAGTGGAAGGAGGAGTCCAGGACCTCCTGGAGAATGGTCCTAGCAAAGCTTAATCTGTAGTTACAGAAGGAATCAAGCTTATAGTACTTTGTAAAAATATGCATGGAGGACCAAGTAACAGCCTCTGCAATATTTCTAGAGTCTAACTCCTTTCCAGAAATTCATTAATGAGGCCAAGATCCTGGCAGAGTGAGATTTCACCCTGCCTGGAATATATTTGTTATGGTGAGCATAACAAAAGGTAATAGCCTTAAACAACCATTTGGAAATGGTTTGTTTTGACACAGGTTGTTCCTTCTTACCTTCACAAGAAATAAACAATTGATCTGAAAGATTTAGTTCTGCCAAGATAGTACACGAGTTGACTGCAGACATCCATGCTATGCTGTGCAGTATCCTTTCTCCCTCATTTTTAGGTTCAGGAAAATAAACTGGGAGATGGGTAGTTTAACTTAAACATGGCTAGCACTTTAGGTGTAAAAGCATTTGGTTCCCAAAGAAACCTTGTCCTTTTGGAAAATGAGATAAGGTTGAGTCATCATAAGAGCTTGCAACTCAGATACCCTTCTTGCAGAGGTCAGAGTAATCAGTAAAACCATTTTTCATGTTAGGAACCTCAAGTCAGCCAGGTTAGCTCAAATAGAGCAAGTGTTAGAACTTCTTTAACACAAAATTAAGTTACAAGGAGGGGCCATCACTTTACTTGAAGTCCTCTTATGCAAAACTCCTTTCAAGAACATTTTGACATGAGACTGCCTTGAAAGAGCAGGGTCCATGGGCAGACATGCTGAAATGGTCAATTAAATGAAGCTTGATAGAGGAATAAGAAATGCCATAAGATAGTAACGCACACAGATGTTGTAAAACTAGAGAACAACCAGCTCTGAATAGGTCTCGATTATGATGTTGGCACCGACTAGAAAACCTTTTCCATTTACTAATGTATGATTTTCCAGTAGCAGTCTTTCTTGCCTTCGTTAGTACCTGCTGGATGTCCTCAGTAAATAGGTGCCTAAAAGGAATTAAGATCATAGCATTCAGGCAATCAGTTGAAGATGATTGATGTCAACGTGGAAACAAGCACCTCTGTTGTTTTGTGAGTAGATCCAGTCTGTGAGATAGGTTGTGATGATTGCCCCTGGCTATTTCCAAAAGAAGGGTGAACCACAGTTGCCTGGGCCAGAAGGGTGTCACCACAGTGATCTTGGATGATTCCTTCTGAATCTTCAGATGTATCCTGGATATTAGTGGAAAGGGTGGTAAAGCATATAGGAACATTCGTGTCCAAAGAAAAGCAAAAAATCTGTCTTCCAGGCTTTCTTGCATGGAGTCCTGGAACAGAATCTTGTCAGTTGATTGCTCAAAGAGGAGGCAAATTGGGTGTACTTGAGGAACTCCCCACAGATGAATGAAATGTTTTGAAAGATCCCCTAATTTAGTTTCCATTCATGAGGGCCTGCCCTGGTCCTGCTCAGCTTGTCTACCGTGCAGTTTTGCTCTGACGGAATGTAGTATGCCTGTAGAGTGATTTTGTGCTGTGAAGCTGTATCCCAAGCTAGTCTGCAGAGGGGGTATGACCTGGTTCCCCCTTGCTTGTTAATATGCCTCATGACTGTGGTTTTGTCTGTAACTACTTGGAAAGGTCCCAGGGAGTTGAGTGCCTTGATCACAGTAAACATCTCCTTGATATTTGTGCTCGAGTCTGTCCTTGGTGTCTCGCACCCTCTGCGCTGTTATCCCTCTTGAAACTGCTCCCCAAGCAAAGTCCAAAGTGTCTGTGATTACTGACTGCTTTGGAGTAGGGAGGGAGAAGGCGAGACTTGGATTTAAGGATATCTGTCGTCTACCAAAAGATTTCTCTTCCGGCAACCTGAGCACTGGGATTTGAAAAGGTAAAGGGTGTTGATGCTGAGACCAAAGAGATTTTGGATACCACTGTATCTTTCTCATTTGGAGTCTTGTCAGGGGTATCATGAGAATCATAGATGCCAGGAGACCCAAAATCCTGAGGTATTCTCTCACTGTGACCAAAGTCTGAGTGGAAATCTTTAGAAACAGCTCCAAATAAAGACTTATTTTGTCCTGTGGGAAAAAAGCTCTCTAAACTGTGTAGCTGACGTCCCCAGAACTCAGTCCTCTGTGAAGGGAATAAGGAAAGACTTTTGAATGTTCTCTTGGAATCCCAGCCTGTGTAACAGATCTCTCATCCAAGAGAGAAATTCCTGACACTTTGAAAAAGACTCCACAAAGATGAGCAGGTTGTCTAAATATGGAAAAAATGTGCATACCCTGTAGCCTGCAGTGAGCTATAACTGGAGTGAGATGGTTTATGAACGCACTTGGTGCAGTGAATAGTATAAAGGGTAAGGCAGAGAACTGATAATGTGATTGAGACACACACAACCTTAAATGTCTGAAGTCTGGATGAATAAGGATGTGATGAGCATAGTGTTACCAGGAAACTTGAAAGAAGAGAAGGAGGCAACAACCTTCCTTTTTTAAGACTTTTATTATAGCTTCACATTTATACCAGTGACATAGGTGCACAGATATTATTAGAAAATCAAACCATACTAATGTTTTTTTTTTATTTTCATGAGTTATACATGTCTTCTTTTTAACAATTTTCATTCGCTCCAACATTACATAAATAGTTAATTTTCTGCCTTCCGTAAAACCAAATTCCGCCTGAATACTATTCTGCATGTATTGTTCCCACAAATTCAGTTTAGTTTTGAAATTTGCTCTTTCCCTTTTCTGAAGATCCCATATCCAGTTGTTTCATCTCCTTTATTGTATTCAGTATTTCAGTTAGTTTAGATTTTGATTTCCATTTTCTAGTAAGTGCTTTTTTTTGCTAGAGCTGTGGTGGTGCAGCAGTTAGCGTTGTCGCCTCACAGCAAGAGGTTCTCCCATTCGATTCAGTCTGCATGTCCTCCCCATGGTCGAGTGACATTTAAAGACATGCAGGTAGGTGTGTGTGTGTGAATGGGTGTGCCTTCTTTGAAGGTTGGGCGTCGGGCTGGCAACTCAGCACCGTAACAAATTCACTGCCAGTCATTAGCGGACTTGGAGTTCTGCTGTGGCGACCTCTAACCAGGAAAAGCCGAAAGACTGTAGTTTAGTAAGTGCTTTTTTTGCAGCCTGTAGAATTAAGCATATGATGACTTTACTGTGTTTGGGAAAATCAGATCCAATATCCTGGCTCAAAAGAATAATTTCCTTAGTTATAATCATTTGCTCCCCCAATGTTTCTGAAGAAGCATTCTGTAGGGAATTTTTAAAGTCTGTCAACATGCTTCATTTCCCAAAAAAACATGTTCCCAATTGTATTTCTAGCATTTGCGGTCTACCTCAGGAAAAACATTCTGAAGTCTGCTTAGGGTTTAAAAATACACAAACACTTCCAAGAAAAAATCCCAAGTCTTCTGGACTTTGTTCATACTTGGGAGTCATACAGATGTCCTCCTACTTTTACTTTTTAAGTTGCATTTTCAGTTTGTCTTCCCGATCTTTTCTAACCCTCTGTGACTGATGGTTAGAGTTATTGTGCAGTATTTTGTATGCCTTAGTAAATATCACTTTTTAACAGAAGTTTCTGTTATCGATTCAGCTAGCAACTCTACTAGACCCGGTCTTTCACTTAGCACTCCCCTTTCTCCTGGGTCCCTGTTAATTTGATGAAGCTTTAGCTTGTCGAACTACAAAAGATCGACAGCTAAAGATCAAAAGAGCCAAACCGCGAACGGCCAGCTAAGCAAATTTTTTCTCAGGGAAAGAATTTGCTTGGCTGTTAATGGGAATTTGCCCGTTCCCCGATGTGGAGCGATCTCTGAGTTAGTATAGTTAGTTAGGGGAGGTGGGGGGCGAGGGGCAAAGCCCCCACTTAATTCAGGTTGAAAGGTGTTTGTTTTGTGTAATGGCCAAGCAAATTCTTTCCATGTGAAAAAATTCATTTAGCTGATTGTTTGCAGTTTAGACGTTTCGATCTTTAGCTGTCGATCTATTGTAGTTCAACAAGCTAAAGTTTCGTCAAATTAATAGGGACTCTTTCTCTTTACTTGTACTGTTTTATTAATCCTTCATAGGACAGCAGCCTCTTAATGCTGTACAAACTTCTGCTTGGCCTCATCCCACTCTGTTACCTTTCCCTCAAGTTATTTTCTACCAGTGCCTTGGTTCGTTGTTACTTTTCTCCAGTAAATTGTAGTCTCCTCTTACCTATTTTCTGTACCTGTAGTTGTACTGATTGGAAAAATCAACTTTTTCTACTCCCGCATTTGCTTGCATCATAAAATACTTTCTTCTACTTTATGAATGTAATATTCTGTATGATATAATATTCTGTATAATGGTTATTATTCGCCATAAAGACCTGCATCCAAAATCACGCTCTCTTTATTCGTTGAACCTCCCATTATGTATGTATGCCTTAACTGCATAGCTCAGAAGTATCCCTTCAAATCGGGTAATCCTAAACCTCCCTGTTCTTTAAGGAGAATCAACTTATTCCATTTAACTCTTGACCTCTTCCCCTCCCAAACACATTCCTTCAACTGTTTATCATCATCAACAGCTTCTCCTCGGGTTAATAAAAAATAAGGGACTAAAACATTTTCACTGCTTGTATTTTGTTATCTATGTCCATAGTCTAGAGCTTCCAGCTTCACAGTTTTTGTATCATCTTTAGTCTCTTCCCACAAATCCCTTAGCTGCCTAATATAATCCTTACATCTAAATACTTCATTTTATGTCACCATAATATGGGTATTGTTGAACCAATTAATGTGTAGGTACATTGTTTATATCTATAGCCTTTGTTCCATTTTCATTTATTTTATCTCATGAAAAGACTTTAAATTCTTTGAAAATGTTCTACACTAAAATATCTTTTCTGGATTTACAAAGTACAAAATAATGTCATCTGGTAATAAAGCTAACTTTTCTTGATTACCAAGCCAGTCTTATTCTTGAATTTGTGAGTCCTTTATTTTTTTGCCAGTGGTCCTAAATATAAAATAAAGGGGAAAGATGACACCCCTGCTGTGTAACACAGCTTGCTGAAGAGGAACACTCCCACCTTAATTCTTGCCTATGATCTTTCATGTGTCCTCCTAATTAACCTATTATTCTTTCAGGGAATGCAAGTGCTGGTGTTGCCCTGCTCACAAAATCCCAGGTGACTCTATAGAATACTTTCTCTGCATCAAGACCCACCAACAATAGTGGGCATTTTTTAATACTCTTGTATCGTCATTGTTTTATTAGTGTTAAACAATTGGCTCCCCTCCACAAAACCACATTGTTCGATAGTTGTCTGTTGTGGCAAAACCTTTGTCATTCTGTTAGCGAGTATAGACATAAACACTTTATAATTATGGTTTAAAATGATAGGTGTCTGTATGAAACTGTCTGAAAGGTCCTTACCCTCTTTGGTTAATACAGCCACTACAGCTTTCCTTCCAAGATGGCTGTAGTTAAACATTTTATTATGTTCTTTCCCATCTTCCACAGGAACACTGTTTGCTCCTGGCGAGTTCACTGTAGGTTGATTATGCATCACTGTGTTCATTTCAGCTCTTCCTATATTAGCTATGTCTCACTTTTTGTAACCTTGGCATAATTAAAACTTTTATAAATGTTTCCATTTGCCACTTATTATTTTCCACATTGTTATGCTTTATACAATTTTTCATGTTTTCCAAAATGTCTCTAATATCTGTATTGGCTCTGTGATTATTTTTCTTGTTGTAGGCTCCCTAGGTTTAATGACAAGCCCTTATGCTTTCTGTTGCATAAGTCATTGTGTTAAATATTTTTCTGCTCTGGAGTAGTCAAGAAACAATTGCTTAACAGTAAATATTTCTACCTTTAGCACCCTGCAGTTGTCCTGATGTTCTGTAAGATTACCCATTAATCTGCCATACTTTTAACCTTTGTCAACCCTTCTAAGTAATTCTTTTACTTCCCCCATATCTCTCTTTTATTTCTACCATGTTTTTACATTCAGTTTTCATTTTATCTCACTTACCAGTTATCCCTTCTAAAGAAATGTCTGTTTTTCCTTAATTTTGAAATAATTTTCACTACTTATGTCTTAAATTCTTCTATTTCAACTGATAAGTGGGAAAGCACCAGTGTCTCGTTTTTACTTTCATTTACCTGCATCTTTGTTTTTATTGGTACATAATCTGAAACAGCAATTGGATGTGTCGGTGCTTTCGATTAAGTACACATATTCCTGTGAAATATAATTCCCATCCAGTCTAACTCCATAATTGCACATTGGGGGATATGTAAATTCTGAGTTCCTATTATTGAATTCACATTTTGCATATCAAATGTTCACATATATTTCTTCAGATGTCTGCCTTCTTTTGTTATATTTTACCATGTTGCCCCCCCCCCCAAAATAAATCCTCACTGTTGCAAATCAAACTCCAGTCCCTACCCATAAATAATAATCCCTTCTAGAAGCTTATTTTCTTCCAAAAATCTCTTGAGCTTCAAAACCAGCATTAAGTGGAATATAAATATATGTCAGCACAATCCTCTTCCCTTGTCAATAATCTGTTACTGCCACACATTTAGCATTACTGTATTTTTTTTTCTTCTCGCGTTATTGGAACTCCTTTAGCAGTCAGTATTACTCTTTGTCCACTATCCCTAATATTCTCCTGAATGTCCATTCTGAAATCATTTCTGTGCTAAATTCATATGCCCATTTCTATCCAAATGTGTTTTTCTGCAACATTTCTGTTTGCACCCTTCAGTCCTTAATGTAATGTAACTCTGCTTTTTTGTCTATACCTGTAAGGCCATTTACATTTCATGATACTATGGGTAAAGAAGACATTATGATAGAAAGCTGTCGCTCTCACTTGTTATCCATGACAATTCTTTTGAATGTATTTTGCCAACTTTTAACATACGTGCACACACTAATGCTTGCAAAGCTGATCTCTGTTGTTGTTTCTTCTTATCTCCATTTGAACCTATGCCACATTTTTCAATACTTTTGATTCAGTGAAAACCCTGAAATAAAAAGTTACGTAGATTTTTTAGAACCCACCATCCCTTTTTAATTTACAAGCATACAAAGCTATGTACATTTTCAGTAAATGAAGTTTACCCAACTATTGCCTCAGACTGAGAGCTGCACCCACAGGCATTACCTATTCTAAAATTAAGGTTACCCATGCTAAAGCCTGTGCTCCCACTAACATTAATTGCAATCTGTCCTTTTCATATCTCTGTTCCCTCCCAGATGTGAAAAATAGCTTGCATGCTTTCAGTAAACATTAACATTTGAGCCCTACAGAAAAGCACAGTGGCTCGCTATAAGTAAATTAAGTTAGGCACCGTTATATTAGGCACTGTTATATTAAATGCAATAAAGTGTTACGGCTGCTGGGGATGTGACTATTTTGTAATAACTTATTCACTTTCCAGAGTTTTTCATATTTCTTCCACTGAACTGTTTGCCAATGTACCTTAAAATATTAATTGCATTGTACCTTGTGTATTTCCCTCAGCAGACCTTTAGTGATTAATTGCTTGCACTTGCAGACTTCCCTCCAAGTAAAATCAGTTTTTATTTGAAAAAAAGCTATTGACTTGGCAGATAAATGAATTAATCTTTGTAAATTTAACTCGGAACACTGTTCTGTTCAGACTTCTCATGAATAATTTATTGCACCTCTAGACATCTCTTCCACCAAATGCATTTGCTAATGAAATATTTGCAAAATAGTTAACTATTGTACGAACTACAATTTTCCATACCTTCCATCGTTTTCTTATTTTCCAAGCCTGTTTTCTAAAAACAAATTTGTGCATTGCTTAAACCAAAGACATCAGTCTATATATCTATGTCTGTAAAAAAATGAAATTATATTTAATTCTACATATAAACAGTACACTTTTAAATTTCTGATACTCTAGTGGTGTTATGACATAAAGCTGTAACTACAGCCCAGTCAATCAGGGTACGATTAGTGGCTTGGGTGACTGAGCAGCAGGGAGGAATGGATATGCCTGTCCCAGGTGGGAGGATGTTCATCAGTGATGCTCCCTTATGTGAGGCATGGTTCAATGAGTGTAGTTGCCTGTAATGGAGATTGACAAGCATTGGAGGCAGGGCAGTGAATGGTGTAGGGCATATAATAACCCCTCCAGGATGGTGAAGGCCAAGCCCCCAGGATGCCATTAGTATCCAAGACTGGTACCAGTAATATTGGAGCAAGTCCAGATGGGTCAGAGTCAAGCTGGTAGGCCTGGCATGGTTGTGGGACACTGGAGGCTGGGCTGGTATAATGATCCCTCAAAGAGGACCAAATAAAGTATACTTTTTCATCTCCCACCCCAGCAGCCAAAGATCGCATTATATTAACTTTAAATTGCTTCTGTCTAGCCTTTCATACCTTGGTATAGGGTACAGCCTTGGATATCGTGCAACCAAGAAATACTTTGCTTCAATATCATTAACATATACAGCAGTCACTGATGACTCCACCCACGTCACATTTAAAATGACTGCACACTATATAAAACTGCTTGACAATATAACATATAATTTGCATAATTACATTTTTATACAGATTGGGCGGCCGCGATGGTGCAGCGGTTAGTGTTGCCACCTCATAGCAAGAGGTTCTCTGGTTTGATCCTCGGTTGTGGTGCCTTCTGTGCGTAGTCTGCATGTCCTCCCTGTGGTTGCATGGGATTTCTCTGGGTTCTCCTGTTTTCTCCCACATCCCAAAGACCTGCTGTAGGTGGATTGGACACTCTAAATTGGCTCTAGGCATGAGTGCATGCGTGTGTGTGTGCCTTCTATGGAAGGTTGGGCACCGAGCTGGCAACTCGACACCGTAAAACTCCACTGCCAGTCATGAGCAGACAGGTGATCCAGTGTTGTGACCCCTAACCAGGAAAAGCTGAAAGAAGAAATTTTTATATAGATAAGATCAAAGCTGTTCTACTTAAAATGCTTTTTCAATCCTTTCAGTCTTACTAAAACTTAATATTAAGTAAAGAATGTGCTTCAACCACTAATTTAACAGTTAAAGCTCAACTTTATAGGTTCATAGGTGTTTACTAGGCTAACAAACACAAAGGACTTTTTAAGCCTAGTCATGCATCCCAAATCTCTGACAAGTTCTGATACCCTTGATGAGTGTAAGCATGGGCCTGGGAGATGAACCATTTACAGGTTATCTGTGTCCATTAGAGACATAGGTGCCAAACCAGGGATGAATTTCTGGTTTCCCATCCAACTGTCCAAATTGCACTTGAATTGGGTTAGGGAGGAACTCTGCTCCATATGGATGCAAAGCCTGTTCCATAGACTGGTAGTTTGTGGGATACATGCCTATCTCTCCAGCTTTTTCTGTTTATATCACAGGCAAGGTTTTAGTCTTTAGGATGGGTAATTCTGGTGCTGTTTGTTTTGTGGATATGCAGGAGGTTCATCAGAATGGGATCTGACAATGCCCTGTATGCCAGGCATAGATCTCCCCTCAAAAGCCTGTAGGAGATGATACAGGTATAGGGCATCGAGGCAGTCTGCATAGTGCATATTACTTATGCCCTGTATTCTTTTAGTGAGGACCTCTAGTGGGAGTTCCATTTGTTGGATATGCCTGGTTAGGTACATACCAAAGTGGGCATTGTAGTCGATAGGTCTGATGAATGCCGAATACAGTGGAACAATGACTTCCTTGGACTTAGATGCCATACCTTTGTTTAGAAGTTGAGCAACATGGAATGATTTCCTCACCACTGTAGACACATGAGGATAAAAGGCTAGGTTACTATCTATGTGTGTGTCCCTAAGTCCCTGACTACTGGGTCAACTCTAAGGGGTGTGTTGTCAATATGATAGGGAGGGATGACTTCCCAAAGGATACTATTATGCATTTTTTGGCATTTAGTTTTAGTCCATGGCTCTGACACTAGTTGTTTGTCTCTGTCAGCCCCTCCTGCAGAACATTTGTGTCACTGTGCGATTCGGTGACAGCTCCTAATTTGCAGTCATCTGCAAATTTAGTCAGCCAGAGACCACTGACATTGGCCTTGACTTCTGAGAAGTAAAGGCCAAAAAGGAGCAGTCCAAGGACTGATCTCTGGGGGACTCCACTTGTGACTGGCTTCTTTGTAGAGGTGGACTCTCCAGTTCTAACTTCCTGGGTCCTGTCTGTGAACCAGTTGGCTAGCCACTGGGTAATACACGGGTTTGTACCTAACCTCCTGAGTTTGTCAACCATGCCGGAGTGGGATATTGTGTCAAATGCCTTGGCCAGGTCAAGGTAGGCAGTGTGAATGATTCTTCCCTCATCCATTGCTTTGGTGACCTTCTGAAAGAAGTCTACCAGGTCAAGTAGACATGATCTGCCCCTGACGAAACCAAACTGGGTTGTGTCCAGTGTCTGTAGGTTTACTATATCTCTGTTGATCATCTCCATGATAATTCTTTCCATGGCTTTACATATAAGACTAGTGAGACGTATGGGTCCATAGTTTCCAGGGTCTGTTGATGGTCCACGTTTGTGCAGAGGGATGATTTGCATTTCTTCATTCATGAGGCACGAAGCCTCTTTGGAGGCTACAATTAAATAGTAATTCCAGAGGCCCTGATAGATCATGTTTCATGCTATTTAGAAGGCATCCTGGGATATTATCTGGGCCCATTGATGCACTGTTCTTGGTCTTTGAGTATTAAGAACCTGTTCTCTAGTGACAGTAGCGGGAGTTATATTTCCTGAGGGAAGGTTGAGGGGGCGAGAGGAGTAAAGTTGGACCTGAATTTATCAGCCAGGAGGTTTACTATAGTTTCTGGCTCAGTATAGGTGGCTCCATTTACAATGAGCTCTATACACAATAATATTGTGTATTGCCTTTGAGGTTGCAGACATAGCTAAAGAATGCTTTGTATTTGTCCTTGGCCTGGGAGGCTAAACTTACCTCAAATTTGGCTTTGGTAGACTTTATTTGTTCTCCGAGTTTTAGTTTGATAAGACTGCTTTTATCCTGCTGGGTGCTGCACCTCATAATTTTTGACATGATTTTCTTCCTCTTGTTATATAGCCGATTGATTTTGTGATTCCACCAGGGTGGCTTGTTTTTTTGTTAGTTCTGTACTTCTTCCTGGTAGGTACAGCTGCCTCTATGCAGCTATTAACATGCTTGTACAGGGATATTCTTCGTGTTTCACTGTTGCAGTCATTACATTTGGGTAATCCTGCTGGCAGGTTGCCCTCAGTCGGCCTGAATTCCAAAGTCCTGGGTCCTGCGTCGGCTGCTGTTGCCCCTTCCCCGACGTCAGGTCATCAGGGGTATAAAAGAAGCGGCTGACGCCATTGTCTTCAGTCTTTCTTGCCACGAGGTGCCCGAAGCAGAAGCAGTTCGCAAGTGCCGGTCGGCCGACTCCTGAGATTTTCGTGTTCAAGTTTCATATCTGAAGTCTTCAGTAAAGCTAAGTACCCCGTTGGGGAAACTTTTTTCTTGCTCCAGACCGATGTCAGAAAAAGTAAATAATTGTATTTCTTGTGAAAAGCAAATACCTCATAAGGACTTTCATTCTTACTGTATTCCTTGCCTAGAACCTGATCACAATGTTTCTGGTTGTCCGTTTTTGCTAGATTTAACCAATGCACTATTAAGCGTCGGTTTGATTTTGCTTTAAACTATTTTGGACGCCAGTTTAATTATCCAGAAATATCGTCGGATAGCCATCCGACTACCGGAATTCACAAAAAATGCAAAGAAAAGGAGAGAGATAGACAACCGAGGCCCAAAACCGATGACTAAGCTTCTTCTAAGCCAGTCGCTGGTTTGCCACTTCTTAGTGAGGCACTTTTGCAGCCCCTGACGCCTGCTACTTTAGAGTCGCACGTCGCTACCGACCCCCACGTGGAGTCGGTCATGCCGCTGGAAACTCAAGGTATTGGAGCCTCGGATACTATTCCTTCAGATGGGTCTAGAGCCGCTGAGCAGGCACCAGCTTCTGAGGGTGTATTCAGACCTGAACATCTTTACATCAAACCGACTTCAGCTTCAAAGACAAAGGCTAAAGCACCTTCTAAAGCAAAGAAACAAACTTGAGCCACATAGACAGGCCTCTATGCCCAAAAAACATGCTCAAAATGGCAGACGACTTGATTACCTTGATCAGGGGTTCCCATCTCCCTCCTGGTAAGAGGCCTAGGCAAGAGACTGACTATGAATCTTCAGATCAGGTTTCTATTTCTTCTGATTCCTCTTCTGAACAGGAATATTCTCTTCCCCCCATGAGGATTCTGATGCTAAAGAATCTATTCCTTCAGCTTCTCCAGAGGACTATTCTTTTGGGGAAACCTTGCATACCATGAGGGAGCATTTCCACTGGGAGAGACGAGATTTTTCAGAATCTAAAAAGAGGCTCAGGGGTTTCCTTTTACTACCTCAACACAGGCCACTAGCCATTCCACCTGTGTTAGACATTGTAGATCATGTGTTTTCGGAGTCTAGTCTTACCCCAGACTCTCTACCTCCAGCTCCTGTTAAGCCTGACAGATATTACAGTGTTCCTGACTCTCATAAATTCCTTTTTAAAAACCCTGCTGCAGACCCAGAAACTATTTCACAGGGTCCCAAAGGAGTTAAGGCTTCCGCTGCAAAAAACCCTACCCCCTCTGACAAGATTCTAGGGCACTGGATAGATGGGGAAAAAAGGTTTACACACCTGCTACCTTGGCTATAAGGGCCTTAAACTGCCAGTTTCATAAGCTCAAATATCAGCAACATGTCATGGCATTGTTTAAACAGAAAATGTTATTAAACTCAGAATGTGCAGTAAACAAGGAAATGTATGATTTATTGCATGCAGCTGAACAAGTTGGAAAGCATACTTTGCAATGTGGTTTTGATTCTTTGGAGGTCTCCTGCAGGACCGCAGTTTACGGGTTCTGTAATTAGAAGGCATGCTTGGTTAAAGGAACAAAATCTGCCTGATCATGTCAAAGTTAAATTATTAGATGCACCTTTACAGCATGATACTTTGTTTGGTGTTAAGGCAGAAGAGGTGTTAAAGAAAATGGAGGACAAAGCTAAATCTATGCAAACTATCAAAGATTTTTTTACAAGTACAGCCACCTAGGTTTAGTAGACACTGGCCATCAAATAATTGGTCCTTTCCTGTGTCAGACAGACCTCAAAGGGGCAGATCCCAGGCGCAAGGTTCATACAGGTCAAAGCAATGGGGTGCTTCTACCTCCAAAGTTGGAGAAGGCATATCACAACCATACAGGAAACAGTCCCAATGACTTCCCTCTGCCTGCACAAAGCACTCCTCTCCTGGCAGCACCCTTATGGGGAAAATTAGCACTTTTTTTTCTCAAAATGGCACATTATAACCCAGGACAAGTGGGTTCTAAATATCGTGTCACAAGGCTACAAGTTCCATTTTCATACCTTGCCAAAGGCAAACGGCTGGCCAGATCTGCCAATAAATAAATGGGCAGAGGCACAAAAACAAGTCTCATCCCTCATGGACATGAGGGCCATTCAACAAGTACCAGAGCAAGAGCAGGGACAAGGATTTTACTCAAGACTGTTCTTGGTACCCAGAAAGGACAAGACCTGGAGGCCAATACTGAACCTATCTATTCTGAACACATTCTTGGATATATCAAATTTCAAGATGTTGACTTTGCAGCAGCTTCTGCCCATGCTGGGCAAGAACGTTTGGCTTGTGACTTTAGACCTAAAAGAGGCATACCTGCATGTCCCAATCAGACAATTATGCAAAAGATACCTCAGATTCAAGGCTGGCTCAATGCATTACCAATTCTCTGCACTGCCCTTTGGCTTATCTACTGCGCCAAGGGTCTTTACAAAGTGCCTGGCACCAGTAATTGCATTCTGCAGACAAAGGAATACAAATATATCCTTACTTGGAGAACTGTCTAATTCAAGCAGAGAACAAGGACATTCTTCTACAGCGTCTGGCGTTTGTAAAAATACTTCTAACATGCCTAGGATACACAGTCAACAAAAAATAATCAAAATTAGTACCCTCTCAAGAGATAATATTCCTGGGTGCAAGCTTTAATACAACTGCCCAGATGGCTTATCTCATGCCAGACAAACAAAGGCAACTGACTACCTATTTCAAAAATGTTGGCAACAAAGGCCCAGTTATCTGCAAGAAAAATTCTGCAGGCTTTGGGCTTCATGGCATCCTGCATCCTACTAATTCCATATGCAAGACTGCATATGAGAAAACTTCAATAGTACCTAAAAAGTGTTTGGACTCAACATTGCCATAACCTGGAAACTATGATTACTCTCATTCCCTGCTTGCAACAGGAGTTTTGATGGTGGGCAAAGGCTTGTCACCAAAACAAAGGACAGCCATTCACATTACCCCCAGCCAGGCAAACACTAACAACGGATGCATCAGATTATGCCTGGGGAGAGGCCCACATGGCAGGAAGATGCATTCAGGGCACATGGTCCTCATACCAAATGCATCTACATATCAATCAAAAAGAGATGCTAGCTGCTCAAAATGCCCTGACAGCCTTCAAGGACCTACTTCATCTGGGACAACTACTGATAAAGACTGACAACACCACAGTCATGTGGTATATAAACAAGCAGGGGTGCACACCTTCTTACCCCCTTTACAGACTAGCCATGACTTTGTGGGACACAGCATTAACTTACCAAGTACATCTGCAGGCACAATTCCTGCCAGGAAGGAAAAATACTCTGGCAGACGAACTAAGCAGAAACTTCATGGATCCCCACGAGTGGCAGCTGGATACACAAGTCTTCAGCATGATAACAAGGAAATGGGGATGCCCGGACATAGATCCATCTGCCTCCCCTCATAACTACCAGCTAAAAAGATTCTGCACAAGGACTTATCACAGACAAGCATGGAAAGTGGACGCCCTATCTTTCAGCTGTAAAAACCTATCAGTATATGCCTTTCCCCCTCTACCTGTCATCCCCAAGTTACTCCTAAAGGACAGACAGGAAAAGCAAAAAATGATACTGATTGTCCCAGACTTGCCCCGTCAGTACTGGTTTCCAATCCTAAAGAACTTGTCTCAATGCCCAGCTTGGACCTTACCTCAAATACCTCATCTACCCTCCCAGAAAAACAATCAGATCCTGCACAGCCAACTCGGGACTTTAAACCTGGCAGCATGGCGGATAATGTAGACATGCAAAACACACCTCTCAGTAAAGCAGTGATGGATGTCATTTTGGAGGCCAGAAGGCCTAGTACTAGAAAATCTTATGCTGGAAAATGGAAGAGATTCTGTGCTTGGAACCAGGCACAAGTAACTGATGCAGCTGTGCCAAATATTCCTCAGATTTTGCAATACTTAACTGAGATGCCGGACAAAGGCCTATCTTTTTCATCTATTAAAATTCATGCCTCTGCCATTTCGGCTCATTACAATACAGAGCCACCAATCTTTTCTCATCCCTTATTAAAACAGTACCTCAGAGGAACCAAAAATTTAAGGCCTCCAAGGAGATCACCAATGCCTGCATGGGACCTCAACTATGTCATGGAAAAACTCACTCTGCCTCCTTTTGAGTCAGCTGCTACTGCTGCTGTTGTTGTGTCTTTCGGCTTTTCCGGGTTAGGGGTCGCCACAGCGGAACTCCGGTCCGCTAATGATTGGTAGTTGATTTTTACGTGCCGAGTTACCAGCCCTGACACACAACCTTCAACGAAGGTACGCCCATTCACTCATGTCTCCATGCAGAAGATGCTCTAGCTCAGAATCGAACCGGACAGAGTCTTACTGTGAGGCAACAACTCTACCGCAGCACCACCACCACGATCCAGCTGCTACTGCTGATGGTAAAGTTTTTATCTTGGAAAACAGCTCTGCTCCTAGCAATAACTTCTTCATAAGGCTTTTTTCAGTTATGTTAGGAACCTGGGATGCAACTCCCAGACTTGTTCTGAGTTGATTCTAAACGACAAAAAATACACTGAACCCACAGACATCGCCAATATCCTGGCAGACAGGTTCAGTGCAAACTTCTCCACCCCCTCCCCCCCAAAAGAGCAAGTATCTATCCCGGCAGAGGGCTGCCTCCCAAACATCTCTGATGCTCAGGTGAAGGCTGCCCTCTCCAAAGCAAAAACACTGCTTCCATGGGACCAGATGGCGTCGCAGGTTGCCCTACATGAACTCCAAGAGGAACTAATCCCTCAAATAAAACAGCTATACAATCTCAGCCTCACAACAGGATATGTGCCCACAGAATGGCGTACAGCAACAGTGGTCCCACTCCACAAAGGTGGAGCCTCTACGGACCCTGGAAACTATCGCCCCATAAGCCTGACTAGCTTAGTCTGCAAGGCTATGGAGAGGATCATCATGGAGCTCATAAACAAAGACATTGGGGACCTACAGACACTAGATCCTACCCAGTTCGGCTTTGTCAAGGGCAGATCCTGCCTTTTGAACCTGGTAGACATCTTCGAAACAGTCACCAAAGCCATAGATGAAGGGAAGGTAGTCCACACAGCCTATCTGGACCTTGCAAAGGCATTTGACACAATACCCCACTCTAGCATCATAGGTAAGCTGTCCAGCTTAAATATAAACCCCTATGTCACAAGATGGGTCACAAACTGGCTCAAAGACGGAACCCACAGAGTGAGAGTTGCTGGAGCCATGTCAGACTCGAAACCGGTCACAAGTGGCGTCCCACAGGGTTCTGTCCTGGGACCACTCTTGTTCGGTATATACTTTTCCGAGGTACAGGCAAATGTGGGAGGACTATGGCTCACCAAGTTCGCAGACGACTGCAAACTGGGTGCCATAATCGACTCTCCAGCTTGACACAAACATCCTTCAAAAAGGTCTCCCAGAGAAAGATAACTGGTGCCAGCGCCATGGTTTAAAGCTAAATGCCAAAAAATGTATAGTCATACCCTTTGGCAAAAACAATGTGCCCACAAATTACCACATAGGCGGAAACCCACTAAGTACAGAGAAAGTTATTAGGGACCTGGGGACCCAAGTTGATAGCAATCTCTCCTTTGAAAACCACATTGCCAAAGTGGTTAGAAAGACCTTCTACATAGCCCACCTCATCACGAAGGGTTTCACATCTAGATCAAGAGAGGTAATCGTGCCCCTTTATTCATCCCTCATCAGGCCCATCATAGAATACAGTGCCCCTTTTGGGATGTACCTTACCCGACACCTGCAGCAATTAGAAAGACCCCAAAAGTATCTCACCAAGAGGATCAAGGGTCTCAAACAGATGCCATATGCTGCTCGGTTAAAAAAAACTCCAGCTCTACGCAGTTGCATACCGCCTACTTCGAGGCGATCTGTGCCTGACATACAAAGCTATGTCAAATCCAGAATTAATGGACATGCTCCACCTCAGTAAATCTAAATCCCTTAGAGTCACACGCTCGAGGGACTTGAACCTCAGCACAGAAATAAATAGAACTTGCTGGAGGGACAGGTTCATAATCCAGAGGCTCCCTTCGCTCTGGAATAGAATTCCAGTTCATGTGAGGCAGAGAACCTCACTGAATCTCTTCAAGAAGAATCTCGATAGGTGGACGGGGGATCGTAGGTTTGTCCCAGGGATTACTCCCGTGTCACTATTACAGAGGCACTGTAAACTAAACCTTAAAAAGGGCACAGTATACTCAAATCAAGGGGTGGCGTAAGCCATACAGAATCGGGCTAGGCTTATAATTGCCCCAGGGCAGATAGCCTAGTATGAACCTATGAACCTAAGATGAGTTTCAGAGCTACAGGCACTCATGGCTGTGGAACAGTTTATAATTTTTTATCCAGACAGGGTCTCTCTGAGGACAAACCCAACATTTATGCCTAAGGTGGTGTCCAGTGTGGCTCTTAACCAAACTATTCATCTGCCAACTTTTTATCAAAATCCAAAGAACAAGGGGGAGAGAATTCTGCATTCTTTGGACGTGCACAGACAGCTTAGATTCTACTTGGACAGAACCAAAGTTTTCAGAAAGACAGAGCAATTACTAGTGGCATATGCTGCAGGACCACAAGGAAGGGCCATCTCAAAGCAGACTATTTCAAAGTGGATAGGCCACTGCATTAGTTTCTGCTACTTACACCATGGCAAGCCAGTGCCTAAGGGCATTAGGCCACATTCAACCAGAGCTGCATCCATTTCAGCAGCCTTTCTCAGAGGAGTGCCAACCAAGGACATTTTAGAGGCTGCTACTTGGAGTTCAGTGCACACCTTTACAAAGTACCATCATCTGCCACACTACTCTAAATCCAGGGCAGGCTTTGCCACTGCAGTTCTGCAAGGCCTCATAGCCACTTCTAATGCTGTTTAGCTCCAGCCTCCCAACCAATGCTTTGGGACTCTACCCAAATGTAATGACTACAACAGTGAAACACGAAGAACATAGTACAGTTGTGTGCACTTACCATAAATGTAGATGTTCGAGTGTATTCACTGTTGCAGTCCAGGTTACCCACCCGCCATCCCCCTTTTCTGCTGATGGAACCTATCTTTCCTTCTCTGGTTTATACAACCTATGTGGTGTATTTGCTTGTAGATGAAGGTAAAGTTTATACTGGTGCATGTATTTACATATATATATATATATATATATATATATATATATAAATAAATTTTGGCTACCCCTTTAGGGGGCACCTGACATCTGGTGCAAGAAAAACTAAAGAAAATTGTGTCAGCCGCATCTTTTATACCCCTGACAACCTGATGTCAGGGAAGGGGTGACGCAGGACCCAGGACTTTGGAATTCAGGCTGACTGAGGGCAACCTGCCAGCGGGATTACCCAAATGTAATGACTGCAACAGTGAATACACTCTAGCATCTACATTTATGGTAAGTGTACACAACTGTACTTTTCTGTGAACAGTTCTGCATAGGCAGAAGTGTTCACAGGGATGTTCATCGTGCATACAGCTGCAGTCATAACAGATGGGTTCTCCTGCCGTCAGGCGGGTCCTCGGTCGGCCGAATTCCAAAGTCTAGGTCCGGCGTCGGTTGTCGTCGCTTCTTCCCTGACGTCAGTGCGACAGGGGTATAAAAGAACCAGCCAACGCCATTTTCTTCAGTCTTTCTTGCCGCACGGTGCCCGAAGCAGAAGCAGTTCGCAAGTGCCGGTCGGCCAGCTCCTGAAATTACGAAAATTTTGAAACCGAGGTCTTCTTGAAAGCTAAGTACCCCGTTGGGGAAACTTTTCTTGCTTCAGACCGATGTCAGACAAAGTTAATAATTGTATTTCATGTGGGAAGCAAATACCGCATAAGGATTTCCATTCCCTCTGTATACCTTCTTTAGGCCCAGACCACCATGTCTCGGTCCGTCGCTTTTGTGCTACATTCAACAAACGCAACATTAAGAGTCGGGCGGAGTTCGCCCAGCATTATTTTGGAAAAACATTTAACTATATTATGTCGTCGGATACTCCGACTCCAGTTTGGTCTAAAAAACGCAAAGATAAGGACCGCCACACGAGGTCCGCGGCCTCTACTGACACCACGCCAAAGCCGACTACACATGGTCCGGTTCTCAGCGAGGCACCTACGCAGCCCCTGACTACACTTCATTGGCGGTGTCTCCTGTGCCCGAGGTCGCAGGCACCTCGGCCCACACCCCGACTACAGATACCGAAGTCACTCTTGGCGTTGAACTTCAAAATGTGGACAGGTCTACCTCCACTCAAGGTGTCTTCAGACCTTCCTCTTCTTTCTCTATCAAGGCTTTCACTAAGTCTAAAGCAGCCATGCATTCTAAGAGACAAGCTACACAATGCCCATCTCCAGGCCCCATGCCTAAAAAGCAGATGCTTAAAATGGCTGAGGATTTAATTACTCTTATCAGGGGTTCTCAACCCCCACCGGACAAAAGGCCCAGAGTGGAGGAAGAATTCCTCTCCTCTGATCAGGGCTCCATTATTTCAGAGCACTCTGATGATCAGGAACATTCTTACTCCCCTTTTGAAGACTCTGATGCGGAGGAGTCCATTCCTTCTGTATCCCCCCCCCAGAGGATTACTCATATGGGGAAACTTTGCATAGTTTAAGGGAACACTTCCACTGGGAAGGCCAAGATTATTCAGATTCCAAGAAAAGGCATAGGGAATTTCTCTTACTACCTCAGCACAGGCCTCTGGCTATACCTCCTGTCTTGGACATCCTAGATGATGTTTACTCGGAGGCCTGCCTTAACCCAGACTCTCTGCCTCCAGCCCCAGTTAAGCCTGACAGGTACTACAGGGTTCCTGACTCACACCAATTTCTATACAAAACCCATGCTGCTGACCCAGAAACCATCTCACAGGGCCCCAAGGGAATTAAGGCCTCCACTGCTAAAAATCCTTTACCTTCCGAGAGAGATTCCAGATCCTTAGAAAGGTGGGGGAAAAAGGTATATACCTCTGCTACCTTAACCATGAGGGCCTTAAACTGTCAGTTCCATATGCTAAAATACCAACACTTTTTGTTATCACAATTGAAAAGTAAAATGTCACAACCTGAACAACCAGACTTGAAGGAGTTACAGGATTTGATGCATAGTGCAGAACAAGTGGGTAAGCATACCTTACAATGTGGTTTTGATGCTCTAGAGGCCTCATGTAGAGCTGCTGTTACAGGATCAGTCATACGTAGACATGCCTGGCTCAAGGAACAAACCTTGCCTGATCATGTCAAAGCTAAATTACTAGATGCCCCTCTTCAAAAGGATGTATTATTTGGTGCTAATGCTGAGGAGGTATTAAGGAAAATGGAGGAAAAGGCTAAATCAATGCAAACTGTGAAAGATTTTCTACAGGTACAACCCACGTTTCAGTAGAAATTGGCCTTCCAAAAATTGGTCCTTTCCAGCCACGGACAGACCCCAAAGAGGCAGATACAGGCGCCCGAGGGGCAGAGGACAATCCCAAGGATCGTTTAGAGGCAGACAATGGCAAGCTCCTACACAAAGAGGTGGTGAGGATAACTCGCAATCATTCAGAAAGCAAGCCCAATGACTTTCTCCTTTGCATGCCAAGCAAGACTCAAATGGCAGCCCCCTTAGGAGGAAAGCTGGCATTATTTTCAAAGAATTGGCATATTGTCACAAGACAAATGGATCCTGGACATTATAAACAGAGGCTACAGATTCCATTTTCACACCCTTCCAAAAATGAGAGGCATGCCAAACCTGCCACACAAAGGGCAGAGGCACAAAAGCAAATTACAGATCTCATAGACATGAAAGCTATTCAAGAGGTACCTACACACGAACAAGGTCAAGGTTTTTATTCCAGGCTATTCCTGGTACCAAGGAAGGGAAAAGATTGGAGACCTATTTTGGACCTGTCCATCCTAAACACATTTCTACTCGTACCAAAATTCAAGATGCTCACTCTACAGCAACTTCTTCCCATGTTGGGCAAGGAGTCTTGGCTGGTAACACTGGACCTCAAGGAGGCATACCTGCATGCCCCAATCAGACAAAATTGCAGAAGATACCTCAGATTTCTTGCAGGTTCAACCCATTATCAATTCTCTGCATTGCCCTTTGGCTTATCTACTGCGCCCAGAGTATTCACGAAATGCCTGGCATCAGTAATTGCCTACTGCAGACTTCAAGGGATACAAATATACCCTTATTTGGACGACTGCCTGATCCAAGCGGACAGCAGGCACATTCTTCTGAAACATCTGGCTTATGTAATAATGTTGTTGAGCTCTCTGGGATACACAGTCAACAAAAAGAAATCAAGGCTAATACCCTCTCGGAAGATAATTTTCCTGGGTGCCAACTTGGACACAAACACCCAGATGGCCTACCTCACGCCAGAGAAGCAGGGGCAACTAACTCAATACTTCATAGCACTAGCAAATTGCACCAGGCTGACTGCAAGGAAAATCCTGCAGGCTCTGGGATTCATGGCATCTTGCATCTTACTAATCCCATGTGCAAAGCTGCATATGAGGAAACTTCAATGGTACCTGAAAAACATATGGTCTCAACACAGCCACAGTTTGGAAACAATAATACCACTAATTCCATGTCTGCAAAAGGAATTTCTGTGGTGGGCTCAAGCATGCCAAACAAACACAGGTCTTCCATTCAGCAAGCCTCAAGCAAATCAAGTCATCACAACAGATCCCTCGGACTACGCCTGGGGGGCGCACATGACAGATCGGCAATTCAGGGCAAATGGTCCCAAAAAGAAAAGCACCTTCACATCAATCAAAAGGAAATGCTAGCAGTAATAAATGCTATTGTAGCTTTCAAGGACCCTCTGCAACCAGGTCAACTATTGATAAGAACGGACAACACCACAGTTATGTGGTACATAAACAAACAGGGAGGAACACATTCATACCCCCTATGCAGACTGGCCATGTCACTTTGGAACATGGCCATGGACTTACACATCGAACTACAAGCACAGTACTTGCCAGGCAAGGAAAACACGCTGGCAGACAACCTAAGCAGAAATATGACAGATCCACACGAATGGAAGTTGCATCCAAAAGTTTTTACAGAAATAATCCAAGCATGGGGAAGGCCAGACATCGATCTCTTTGCCTCCCACAAAAATCACCAATTGACAAAATTCTGCTCAAGGATTTTCCATCCAAAGGCCTGGAGAGTGGACGCTCTCTCTTTCAGTTGGACATCAATGACAGTTTATGCCTTCCCACCTCTTCCTCTGCTACCCAAAGTTCTATTGAAAACCAGAGCAGACAGACCAAAGATAATTCTCATTGCTCCGGACTGGCGAAGACAACACTGGTACCCACTCCTGAGGAGCCTGACGCATTCCCCACCATGGACCCTGCCTCTAATGCCTCTTCTTCTGACTCAGCACAGCTTCAAAACTCTTCACAGCCAGCTAAAAACACTCAATCTAGCCGCATGGAAGATTCCTTAGCATCACAACAGACCCTACTCTCCAAGGAGGTGCAGGATGTCATTTTGGAGGCCAGAAGGCAGTCAACTAGAAAAGCTTACTCCGTAAAATGGAAACGGTTTTGTGTCTGGAATGAGAAAAAGGGCCAGGATCCTGGAAAATTGAATTTACCTCAAATGCTACAGTATTTAGCTGAGCTGCTAAGCAGTGGACTTTCATTGTCCTCCATCAAAATCCATGCCTCAGCCATTTCTGCAGAATACAACACTGATCCACCCTTATTCTCTCACCCTCTCTTAAGACAGTTCCTCAGAGGGGCTAAGAATCTAAGACCCCCAAGAAAACAACCAATACCTGCTTGGGATTTCAGTTTCATTCTGGAAAAACTGACCTTGCCTCCCTTTGAGCCAGCTGCCTCATCAGATTTGTAATATTTGTCCTGGAAAACAGCTTTCCTTCTGGCTATTACCTCAGCTCGTAGAGTTTCAGAACTACAAGCTCTCATGGCTGTGCAGCCTTTTATCATCTTCCATCAGGACAGAGTTTCCTTACGAACCAACCCGTCCTTTATGCCTAAAGTGGTATCCAGGGTAGCTTTGAATCAGGCCATACACTTACCTACCTTTTATCCTAATCCTCAAAACAAAGGGGAGAGATTACTACATTCCTTGCACATCCACAGACAACTACGTTATTATCTGGACAGAACAAAGCCTTTCAGAAAATCAGAACAGCTCTTTGTGTCCTATGCTGTAGGAGCTCAAGGAAAGCCAATTTCCAAACAGACAATCTCAAAATGGATAGCCCACTGCATATGCTTTTGCTATTCTTTTCATGGCAAAACTGTACCTACAGGCATCAGATCTCACTCCACAAGGGCCACAGCTACCTCTGCAGCTTTCCTCAGAGGAGTTCCTACCAAAGATATTTTGGAAGCAGCCACTTGGAGTTCGGTGCATACCTTCTCCAAGCACTACCACCTACCATTATACTCCAAAACTAGAGCAGGCTTTGCCACTGCAGTCTTGCAGGGCATCCTGGCTCCTCCTAGTTCCACCTAGTGCCTACCACTCCTTTCTTAGCTTTGGGATTCTACCCATCTGTTATGACTGCAGCTGTATGCACGATGAACATAGTACAGTTTTGTACCTACCATAAATGTAGATGTTCGAGTGCGAATACAGCTGCAGTCCAGGTTTCCATCGCTCCTTCCCCTCTTGGGACAGGCCTATAGGCTAACACATCCTCATACAACCTGATTGGGGTATTCATTTATGGTGTATTTGCTTGCAACTACTGTATTTTGATTATATTGCAGTGCTTTATTACACAAATTTATGTATTGCCTTTCTTCTGGGGGCACCTGACATCTGGGGCAAGAAAAACTGAAGAAAATGGTGTCTGCTGGTTCTTTTATACCCCTGTCGCACTGACGTCAGGGAAGAAGTGACAACTGACGCCGGACCTACACTTTGGAATTCGGCCGACCGAGGACTCGCCTGACGGCAGGAGAACCCATCTGTTATGACTGCAGCTGTATTAGCACTCGAACATCTACATTTATGGTAGGTACAAAACTGTACTTTTTCTTAGCCACTTCTTGCAAAGCCACTTTTCACATGTATATTCCAGTATCTACCGATACTTGAAAAGACCCACAAGTATGGCTAGTGCAACGGCCCAAAATCCTAAATATCAAAGTCAAAAAAAGCAGGCCAGCACAATTCGATGTGGAAAAATATATTATATTATTTTATATTAAATGATACATGCTGTATTAAAAAATACACCTGCCCAACAAAAACATCAGACCAGTTTCAGCATAACTGCCTTCCTCAGTGAGCAAAACACAAATGACAAAACTTCCCTCCAACAAGGCGCTCTCTCTCTCTCTCTATATATATATATATATATATATATATATATATATATATATATATATATATATATATATATATATATATGGGTCTACTTTAAAAGCCCGAAATGCTACTTCGCCGACACAAAAATCACCGCCAGATAACCGACAACGCAAAACACCGAACACCATAACACCGACACACCGAACGTAAACAACACACCACACTACATAACATACCCACTAGCCCTAACCCTAAGGTCCGACACTATTGCACACTCACCCTACCTGCACCCTAACCCTAACTCACTTAACCCACCCCTAACCCCAAGGTCCGACACTATCGCACACTTCACCTACCTGCACCCTAACCCTAACTCACTTAACCCACCCCTAGCCCAAGGTCCGACACTATCGCACACTTCACCTACCTGCACCCTAACCCTAACTCACGTAACCCGTCCCTAAACTACAGTCCCTCACTATCACACACTTACCTTACGAACCCTAACTCCGACACTTACACACACTCACCTTTCCACAGCCTAACCCGAAATCCCACAATATCGACACTTACCTCACCGCTCCTAACGTCACTGTCGCACACTTACCGAGTCGCGATCGCACATTACCCTTGTCGGTCTTTCCGCTGTCGGCAAATCACCCTGTCGGTAAACTTACCTGTCGGTCGTTTGGTCTTCGTTTTCCGCGTGTCGGAGAATCGTCGGTTCGGTCTTTAGAAGTAGACCCATATATATATATATATATATATATATATATATATATATATATATATATACACACATAACATTCAATTATCAATTATGCCATTATTAAAAAAACTGTGGTTTTTAAAAATGATCATTCAGGCCCGGTGGAAATAATCCACCGAGCTTGACAATCAATTTATTTTCCTTTACATTTGGTATCTCAAGTTTAGCTACCTTATCCTGTGTTTTATGTACAATGCAGTCAATAACTGTAAATCTGAAAGACCCAGATTTATGTTTACATATATGTTTATACAATGCACTAGCTTGTTTGCAGTTCCTGATATCACTCGTATGTTCACTTATTTGGATTCTAAGTGGTCTGGAGGTTTGTCCAACATAAAATGCTGGACATGTACAGTTTGCCAGATATATCATCCAATTAGTGCTACAAGTAGTTAAAAAAATTATATCAAACACATGAGGGGTATTCTGGCTAGTAAAGCTGCTAGTTTTATAAACCTTGGAACAATTACAACCGTGACCACAAGGATGACACCTCATCAATTTAAACCACCTATGTCTCTGGTGGTCTCATTATTTCAGGGCAATGTGCTCAAAGATTTACATCGAAATTTGGGTAAGGATTATTTAAGTAGGGACAATGTTACTCTGGCTGAAAGATTTTGCATAGATGAGCTTAGATTAAATAAGGATATTGTTATCTCTGCTGCTGACAAGGGGGAGCAATAGTTGTCCAAGATTGGACACAATATAATGATGAGGCACAGAGACAAATTTTGGATCAAAAATACTCTCGGATATTTCCCATAGATCCCACAGCCAGTTTTAAGGTTCAGATTAATGCCTTTTTGGATTTGGCAGTTGAAGAAGGTATTATTTCCAAGGAAACTGCCCATCATTTGAAGGTTGATCACCCTAAACAACAGTGTTTATACTTGCTTCCCAAAATTCATAAGAATCTTGAGAATCTCTTAGGCAGACCTATTGTGTCAGGACGGGGCTCTCTCTTACTGAACAGATTTCTGAATTTCTTACGTACTATTTGAAACCCTAATTACCGTGTATTCGGGTGGGATACAAGACACTACCCAATTTTTGGGGATTGTAGCGGATATGCAACTTGAATGTCATTGGTTACTGTGCACTCTCGATGTCACCTCCCTGTATACCAATATCCCACATTGGGCTAGGTTGGCCTCTCTTCAATATTGATTGGATAGGGCCGAACTGTACAAACCAGGTTTTAACACTTTATTGGTTTGTTTGGCCGAACAGGTCCTTACTAAGAATGTGTTTTATTTTCAGACACAATGCGTATGGCAGATGCAGGGTACTGCTATGGGGGCGTCTTTTACTCCCATATATGCCGACCTGTTTATGGCCTACATAGAGGAGCAACTGATTTATGATGTTAGTCATAATATTTATTTGGTAGAAATTGATATCTGGAGACGTTATCTTGATAACTGCTGGATGGTGTGGAGAGCGGATGCATCTTATTTGGTGGAGTTTGTTGAATATTTGAATCATAATATTTGGGGGATTCAATTTAAGGTAACATGGCACCAAAAGGAGATTACCTTTTTGGATGTCTTGGTTAAATGTACCCCAGATGACACCTTGGAAACTGAAGTTTTTCACAAATTTCCGCAATATAACACTTTATTACATGCATCCAGCTTCCACCCCCAGCATGTCATCAGGAATATCCCCAAGTCCCAATTTCTTAGGATTAGGAGGATTTGTTCAGACTCCTCTGTGTACAACCAATATTTAACTATGATCTTGCCAACCGTTTTAGAAATCGGGGTTACAGGGTAGGTGACATCTGTAGAGCGGGTCAGTTTGCTTCCCAGCAGAATAGGTCTGATTTGCTTGTATGTAATGGTGATCAACCCTCTAGGAGTAATAAGGTCAGGTTAGTTACGACATATGGTAAAAATACATATTCCTTTATGAACATTATTTCAGGACATTGGGATATATTACAAGGTGAAGATTCACTTAGGGAATTTGTGGGTGACAGGTGCAATTATTCCTTTCGTAAAGGCCAGCCATTGAGTTCCTTGTTCAATCACTATAAAAGGTATCAAAATCAGGATAGGTCTTCTGTCCAGAGAACTATGATGGGAGACAAACTGATAGGTTGTATCCATGTGGTCATTGTTGTAATTGTTCTAAGGTTTATAAAACTAGCAGCTTTACTAGCCAGAATACCCCTCGTGTTTGACATAAATTTTTTATCTACTTGTAGCACTAATTGGGTGATATATCTGGCAAACTGTACATGTCCAGCATTTTATGTTGGACAAACCTCCAGACCACTTAGAATGCGGATAAGTGAACATACGAGTGATATCAGGAACTGCAAACAAGCCAGTGCATTGTATAAACATATATGTAAACATAAGACTGGATCTTTTAGATTTACAGTTATTGACTGCATTGTACATAAAATGCAGGATAAGGCAGTAAGACGTATGAGATACTAAATGTAAAGGAAAAGAAATGGATTGTCAAGCTCGGTGAATTATTTCCAGCGGGCCTGAATGATCATTTTTAAAAACCTCTGTTTCTTTAATAATGGGATAATTGAATGTTATGTACATATATATATATATATATATATATATATAGCCTTGTTGGAGGGAATGTTTGTAATTTGTGATGTTCATCGTGCATACAGCTGCAGTCATTACAGATGGGTTTTCCTACCGTCAGGCGGGTTCTCGGTCGGCCGAATTCCAAAGTCTAGGTCCGGCGTTGGATGTCCTTCATGGATGCATCTGCAGTCATAACAAGTGGGTTGTCCTGTCGTCAGGCAGCCCTGCAGTCGGCCGGATTCCAAAGTCCGGGTCCGGCTTCGGCTGATGTCGCACTCCACCCGACGTCATCTCTGTTGGTCTTCGGGTATAAAAGCATCAGCCGACGCCATTTTCCTCAGTCTTTCTTGCCGCGTGGCGCCCGAAGCAGAAGCTGTTCGCAAGTGCTGGTCGGTCGGATCCAGAGATTACTTCTACCGAATACTACTTCGAAGACTTCTAAAGCTAAGTACCCCGTTGGGGACTCTTTCTTGCCTCAGCCGATGTCAGAAAAAGTTAACAATTGTTTAACCTGTGGGAAACAAATACCTCATAAAGATTTCCACTCTTACTGTCTGCCTTGTTTAGGCCCAGCCCACGACGTAGCAGCCTGTTCGGCCTGTGCCTCTTTCAACCGACGAACGCTTAGGCGTCGGTCGGAGTTTGCAGAACAGTTTTTCGGTACTGATTTTGCGTACATTATGCCGTCGGATCCTCCGACTACCCAATCTTCCAAAAAACGCAAAGATAAAGACCGACACTCGCGGTCCGCGGTTTCGCCGAAACCACGGCAAAGCAAATCATGAGTGTCTCGGTTTCGGCCGAAACCGAGAACTGCTCAAAGTACAGCTGAACCTATTCTTACAACTGAGGCCCCTGCTACAATTCTTGAATCGACCTCAGAAATTTTACCCACTACGGTGGTTGACTTATCAGACACCATCCCTTGGATGTCTCTACCCCAGCACGTGGTGCTGCTAGGCCTCCAGCAGCCATGTCCATTAAGGCCTTCGCCAGGGCTAAAGCAGCCAAGACTACTAAATCAGTGCCTGTTAAACCCCCTCATCCAGGCCCTCTTCTAGTTCTCAAATGCTTTCTTTGGCAGAAGATTTAATTTCTTTAATTAGAGGATCTCAATCTCACCCAGACAGGGCCTCTCAGCCCCCAGAGAAGAGACCTAGGGCAGAGCCCCTGAGCCAGTGTCTTCTGATGATTCTGCTGATGAATCAGACATAACTGACCAGCCTGAGGCTCCCTTCTCCAATTTTGAAGATTCTGATGCTGAAGAATCCATTCCAGCTGCTTCCCACCAGAAGAATTCTCCTTTGGGGAAACCTTGCATGCCATGCGAGAACAGTTCCAATGGCAGCAACAGGATTTTTCAGACTCCAGAAAAGACTTAGGACCTTTCTGCACCTCCCACAGCACAGGCCCTTAGCTATACCTCCTGTTCTCTCTGTGGTGGATGATGCTTTCAATGATGTTTGCTCGCTCCAGATTCTTTACCCCAGCCCCTGCCAAACCAGACAGATTTTACAGGGTGCCAGATACTCATCACCACCTTTACAAGGCCCCACTTGCAGACCCAGAAACTATATCCCAGGGTCCCAAGGCAGTAGCCGCGACCACAGCTAAAACCCTATTCCTTCTGAAAGGGAAGCAAGGTCACTAGACAGATGGGGTAAAAGGTCTACACTTCAGCTACTCTCTCAGCTAGAGCTTTAAACTGTCAGTTTCACATGATACAATACCAAGAGTTTATGCTTGATCAGTTAACTAAAAACTAACTACTGATGAATCTCTTGATAAGAAATATGTATTAGAGATGGTAAATAACATACAACAGGTTAGCAACCATTCCTTAAAATGTGGCTATGATGCACTGGAGGCTTCATTTAGATCAGCCATGACAGGCACAGTGATAAGAAGGCATGCATGGCTAAAGGAACAAGCTTTACCGGATCATGTTAAAGCTAAGTTGCTAGATGCTCCTATGGACAAGACAAGTTTGTTTGGTACACCTGCCCAGCAGGTTATGAAGAAAATGGAAGAAAAGGCAAAATCTGTTCAAACTGTTAAAGATTTCTTGCAGGTTCAACCCCAAGGTTTAGCAGGAACTGGCCTGCCAAAATTGGTCCTTTCCTGACTCCACAAAATTTCAAAGGGGCAGGAATAGACGCGTTCCAGAGGCAGAAACCAATCCAGAGGAGGTGCCTACAGAGGACGACAGTGGCAAGGTAACAACAGAGGCACAGACACAGCCACTGCCACTACATCAGCACAACCACAGTGACTTAATCCTAAATCCGCCTACCAGGGAACAAATAGCAGCTCCTCTAGGCGGAAAGTTAACCTTATTTTCAAAGAACTGGCACTACATAACAAAAGACAAGTGGATTTTACAAACCATAGATCAAGGTTACGGTTTCACTTCCACACTTTACCAGTCAAAAGAGGAATGCCAAATCTACCTCCAAATCAAAAACAGAGGCTCTACGCCAGATAATGGAGTTAGCAAACATGAGAGCTGTGGAAAGAGTGCCAACAGCAGAACAAGGAAAGGGTTCTACTCCAGACTATTCCTAGTTCCAAGAAAGGAAAAAGTTGGAGACCAATTCTCGACCTGTCCACCTTAAATACATACATCATTGTCCCAAAATTCAAAATGCTGACCCTACAGCAACTTCTTCCCATGCTGGGCAAGGAGTCTTGGCTGGTAACTCTAGATCTCAAGGAGGCATACCTGCACGTCCCCATTCGACCAATCTGCAGAAGATACCTCAGATTTCTTGCAGGATCAGAGCACTATCAATTCTCAGCATTGCCCTTTGGCTTATCTACTGCCCAGAGTATTCACAAAATGCCTGGCATCAGTAATCGCCCATTGCAGACTTCAGGGAATTCAAATTTACCCATACCTGGACGACTGCCTGCTACAAGGGGACAACAAAAGCAAGCTGACAACAGATTTACAAAGGGTCATTTACTTGCTACAAGGACTGGGATACACAGTCAATTTACAAAAGTCAAGGCTGATACCATCCCAAACAAGGACATTCTTGGGCTGGAATTGGACACAGTACAACAAATGGCATTCCTGACTACAGAAAACAAAAAGAACTTCCTCTTTACTTCTTGGCACTAACAAAACTGAACAAGTTAACAGCAAGAAAATTTCTACAGGCCTTGGGCTTCATGGCATCATGCATAATCTTGGTCCCATTTGCCAGACTACATATGAGGAAACTACAGTGGTACCTAAAGAATTTATGGTCCCAACACAGACACAGTCTAGAAACAGAAATCCCACTAATTCCATGCTTAAAACAGGAGTTCCTATGGTGGGCTCAGGCATGCCAGTCAAACCCAGGCCTGCCCTTCCGCAGATGTCAACCAAGCCAGACCATCACAACAGACGCTTCAGACCTAGGATGGGGGCCCACATGCTGGACAAATGCGTGCAAGGATTGTGGACACAGGATCAACTTCACCTGCACATCAATCTAAAAGAAATGCTGGCAGTAAAACTGGCAATCCAAAAGTTCAAACCATTCCTCAAAGAGGGCCAGTTGATGATAAGGACAGACAACACCACAGTCATGTGGTACATCAACAAACAGGGAGGCACTCATTCATACCCCTATGCAGAATGACCTTGGAGCTGTGGACCCTGGCACTCAGCTACAACATTCAGTTACAGGCAATATTTGTACCGGGAAAGACAATACTCTAGCAGACATACTAAGCAGAACCACTGGATGCCCACGAATGGAAGCTGCACCGGACATCTTCAAGACCATCTCAAAGAAATGGGGAATGCCACAGATAGACCTATTCGCATCACCTCTCAATCACCAGCTCAAAAATTCTGCACAAGGACATTCCACCCACTAGCATGGAAAGTGGACTCACTCTCCTTCAACTGGAAAGGCCTAACAGCATATGCATTCCCACCTCTTCCTTTGATACACAAGGTACTACTAAAAATCAAGGAAGAACGTCCAAGGATAATCCTGATAGCCCCAAACTGGCCAAGACAACACTGGTACCCACTACTGAAGAGCATGTCTCGAACAACATGTGGCCAATACCCTGATGCCTTTGATGTTAACTCAGAACAACTACAGCATCATACATCCAAACCTAAAACGCTGCAACTGACTGCATGGAACATCACATAGCAGCAGCTAATCCAGAACTTTCCCAAAGAGTTAAAGACATTATTCTTGAAGCACGCAGACCTTCAACAAGAAAGAACTATGCTGGAAAATGGAAAAGGTTTGTCATTTGGAGTACCGAAGAGGAAAAGATGTGTCAAACATAGATATGCCTAACATTCTGGAGTATCTGGCGAACTTCTTCATTCAGGCCTGTCCTACTCCTCCATCAAGATACATGCATCAGCTATTTCAGCAGAATACAGCTTTGATCCACCTGTTTTTCGCACCCTTTGCTCAGGCAGTTCCTCAGAGGAATCAAGAATGTAAAACCTCCAAGGAAACCACCATTACCAGCTTGGGACTTAAACTTTGTGCTAGAAAAGTTGACACTAGCACCCTTTGAACCAGCAGCAACAGCAGACCTAAAACACCTGTCATGGAAAACTGCTTTCCTACTGGCAATTACTTCAGCAAGGAGGGTTTCAGAACTACAGGCCTTAATGGCAGTGCAACCCTTCCTAATCTTCCACCAAGATAGAGTGTCCTTGAGGACTAATCCTACATTTATGCCTAAGGTGGTATCCAGAGTATCTTTAAACCAGGCAATCCACCTACCTACCTTCTTTCCCAACCCACAAAACAGAGGGGAAAGAATACTGCATACCTTGGATGTACATAGACAGCTACGCTACTACTTGGACAGAACAAACAATAGCAGAAAGACTGACCAACTTCTTGTAGCCTATGCAACAGGAAGGGAAGGAAAAGCTATTTCCAAACAGACAATCTCCAAATGGATAGGAAATTGCATACGATACTGTTACTCCTTCCATGGAAAACCAATTCCACAGAACATAAGACCTCATTCTACAAGGGCAACAGCCACTACCACAGCCTTCTTACGAGGAGTGGCAACCAAAGACATTATTGAGGCGGCTACTTGGACCTCCGTGCATACATTTGCCAAGCATTATAATTTGCCTCTTTATTCCAGATCCCGAGCAGGGTTTGCCACTGCTGTACTGCAAGGGATCATAAACACACCATAATCTACCTTTATCCTCCTCCCCTAGTTGGCTATGGTATTCTACCCACTTGTTATGACTGCAGATGCATCCATGAAGGACATAGTACAGTTTTGTACCTACCATAAATGTAGATGTCCGAACTGGATAGCATCTGCAGTCAGGATTACCCTCCTCCTTCCCTCTGTGGTACTCCTAGGGTGTTTACCCTCCTAATAGCTAGCTGTTGGGGAGTCTTTATGGTGTATTTGTTTGTATATATGTACATATATGCTTATTGTTGTGTTTACCTCTATCTATTTGGAAACATTGGCATCTATCCAAATTTTACCCTGCAAGAGGGCTACTGGCATCTGGGGCAAGAAACACTGAGGAAAATGGCGTCGGCTGATGCTTTTATACCCGAAGACCAACAGAGATGACGTCGGGTGGAGTGCGACATCAGCCGAAGCCGGACCCGGACTTTGGAATCCGGCCGACTGCAGGGCTGCCTGACGACAGGACAACCCACCTGTTATGACTGCAGATGCTATCCAGTTCGGACATCTACATTTATGGTAGGTACAAAACTGTACTTTGTCGCTTCTTCCCTGACGTCAGTGCGACAGGGGTATAAAAGAGGCAGCCGACGCCATCTTCTTCAGTCTTTCTTGCCGCGCGGTGCCCGAAGCAGAAGCAGTTCGCAAGTGCCGGTCGGCCAGCTCCAGAGATTTACGAAAATATTTCAGCCGAAGTCTTCTCGAAAGCTAAGTACCCTGTTGGGGAAACTTTTCTTGCCTCAGACCGATGTCAGACAAAGTTAATAATTGCATTTCATGTGGGAAGCAAATACCACATAAGGATTTCCACTCTTTCTGTATACCTTGCTTAGGCCCAGACCACGACGTCTCGGCCTGCCGTTTTTGTGCTAGATTCAACAAGCGCACTATTAAGCGCCGGGCGGAGTTCGCCCTTCACTATTTTGGTAAAAAAATGTAATTATATTATGTCTTCGGATACTCCGACTCCAGTTTTGAGTAAAAGACGCAAAGATAAGGACTGACATACGAGGTCCGCACCAACTACTGATACCACGCTAAGGCCGACTACCGGTTCTCGGCGAGGGGCCTACGCAGCCCCTGAGTACCGATGACACTACATTACCGGTGACTTCAGTACCCGAGGTCGCAGGCACCTCGGTCCCCATTTCTACTGCAGATACCGACGCCACTCTTGGCGGGGAAACTCAGAGTTTAGACAGGCCTGCCATTTCTCAAGGTGTCTTCAGGCCTTCCTCCTTTTCTATTAAAGCTTTCACTAAATCTAAAGCAGCCATGAAAACCAAAAAACAGGGACCTCAGACACCCTCTCAAGGCCCCATGCCTAAAAAACAGATGCTCAAAATGGCTGAGGATTTGATTACTCTTATCAGGGGTTCTCAACCCCCCTCTGACAAAAGGCCCAGATTAGAGGAAGACTACCCCTCCTCCGATCAAGCCTCTGTTACCTCTGAACATTCTGAGGACCAGGATTATGCCTATTCTCCTTTCGAAGACTCTGATGCAGAGGAGTCTATTCCCTCGGTCTCCCCCCCCCCGAGGACTACTCTTTTGGGGAAACCTTACATACTTTGAGGGAGCTCTTTCACTGGGAAGGCCAAGATTACTCAGATTCCAAGAAAAGGCTCAGGGATTTTCTTTTGCTCCCCCAGCATAGGCCCCTGGCTATCCCTCCTGTTTTAGATATATTGGATGATGTGTTCACAGAAGCCAGCCTTAATCCAGATTCTTTGCCTCCAGCCCCTGTTAAACCAGACAGGTATTACCGGGTTCCTGATTCTCACCAGTTCCTATACAAAAGCCATACTGCTGACCCAGAAACTATTTCACAGGGTCCCAAGGGAATTAAGGCCTCTACTGCTAAAAACCCATTACCTTCAGAGAGAGATTCCAGAGCTTTAGAAAGGTGGGGGAAAAAGGTGTACCCCTCGGCCACTTTAACCATGAGGGCATTAAACTGTCAGTTCCATATGTTAAAGTATCAACAGTATTTGTTATCTCAGTTGAAAAGCAAAATGACACAACCAGAACAACCAGATTTAAAAGAGTTGCAGGATTTGTTGCATGGTGCAGAGCAAGTGGGTAAACGTACCTTGCAGTGTGGTTTTGATGCTTTAGAGGCCTCATGTAGAGCTGTTGTTACGGGGTCTGTTATACATAGGCATGCTTGGCTCAAAGAGCAAGCCTTACCAGATCATGTCAAAGCAAAATTATTAGATGCACCTCTTCAAAAAGATGTATTGTTTGGTGTTAAAGCTGTGGAGGTACTAAAGAAAATGGAGGAAAAAGCGAAATCAATGCAAACAGTGAAAGATTTCCTGCAGGTACAACCTCCACGTTTCAGCAGAAACTGGCCTTCAAAAAATTGGTCCTTTCCAGCCACGGACAGACCTCAAAGGGGCAGATACAGACGCCCAAGGGGTAGAGGGCAACCTCAAGGATCCTTCAGAGCCAGACAGTGGCAAGCACCAACCCCAAGAGGTGGAGAAGATAGATCAAAGTCATTTAGAAAACAGACACAATGACTTCCCCCTATACCTGCCAAGCAAAGCTTTAATGGCAGCACCTTATACCTGCCAAGCAAAGCTTTAATGGCAGCACCTTTGGCCGGAAAACTGGCATTATTCTCAAAAAATTGGCATATTGTTACAAAACATTATAGACAGAGGCTACAGGTTCCACTTTCACACCCTTCCAAAAATGAGAGGCATGCCAAACCTGCCACAAAATCAAAGGGCAGAGGCACAAAAACAAATTTCAGCTCTCATGGACATGAAAACGATTCAAGAGGTACCTGCAAAAGAGCAAGGTCAAGGGTTTTATTCCAGACTATTCCTGGTACCAAGGAAAGACAAAGATTGGAGACCTATCTTAGACCTATCCATCCTAAACACATATCTACAGGTACCAAAATTCAAGATGCTCACATTACAGCAGCTTCTTCCCATGCTGGGCAAGGAGTCTTGGCTGGTAACATTGGACCTCAAGGAGGCATACCTGCATGTCCCTATCAGACAAGATTGCAGATGATACCTCAGATTTCTTGCAGGTTCAATTGCCCTTTGGCTTATCTACTGCGCCCAGAGTGTTTACGAAATGCCTGGCATCAATAATCGCCTTCTGCAGACTACAAGGGATACAAATCTACCCATATCTGGACGACTGCCTGATCCAAGCGGACAGCAAGGACATACTACTGCAGCACCTGGCATTTGTAATAAAACTGTTGAACTTTCTGGGATACACAGTCAACAAAAAGAAATCAAAACTAATACCCCCTCAACAAATTATTTTCCTGGGTGCCAGCTTGAATACAACCACCCAGATGGCCTACCTCACGCCAGACAAACAAGGGCAACTGTCTCAATACTTCAGCAAAATGGCAACCTTCACCAGGCTGACTGCAAGGAAAGTCCTTCAGGCTCTGGGATTCATGGCATCTTGCATCCTACTAATCCCATGTGCAAAGTTGCATATGAGGAAACTTCAGTGGTACCTAAAAAACTTATGGTCTCAACACAGCCACAGCTTGGAAACAGTTATACCACTAATTCCATGCCTTCAAAAGGAATTTTTGTGGTGGGCTCAAGCATGCCGGAGAAACACAGGTCTCCCTTTCTGTGTACCTCAAGCAACTCAAATCATCACAACAGACGCCTCAGACTACGCCTGGGGGAGCACACATGACAGATCAGTGCATTCAGGGAAAATGGTCCCAAAAAGAGAAGCACCTACACATCAACCAAAAGGAAAGGCTAGCCGTGCAAAATGTTATTATGACCATCAAAGACATACTGCTTCCAGGCCAGCTATTGATAAGGACAGACAACACCACAGTGATGTGGTACATAAACAAACAGGGGGGAACTCATTCATACCCCCTGTGCAGGCAAGCCATGACCCTATGGAACACAGCACTGGAATTACAAATTCAGCTACAGGCACAATTCCTGCCAGGGAAGGAAAACACACTGGCAGACAGCCTAAGCAGAAATATGACAGATCCACACGAATGGAAGTTGCATCCTCAAGTTTTCACAAAGATAACTCGGGCATGGGGACAGCCAGACATAGATCTGTTTGCTACCCACAGAAATTACCAGTTGAAAAAATTTTGTTCCAGGACCCATCATCCACAGGCCTGGAAAAGTGGATGCACTTTCTTTCCATTGGACAACGTTGACAGTCTATGCCTTTCCGTCTCTTCCTCTGCTGCCCAAAGTCCTATTAAAAGCCAGAGCAGAGAGGCCGAAAATGATTCTCATCGCTCCAGACTGGCCAAGACAACACTGGTATCCGCTCCTGAAGAGCATGACACATTCCCCACCATGGATCCTACCTCTAGTCCCTCTTCTGTTGTCCCAGCACAACTACAAAACCCTTCACAGCCAGCTCAAAACCCTAAATCTAGCTGCATGGAGAATTCCTTGATTTCCCAACAGACCCTCCTCTCCAAGGAGGTGCAGGATGTCATCTTGGAGGCCAGAAGACCTTCTACTAGAAAAGCCTACTCCGCCAAATGGAAACGATTTTGTGCCTGGAATCAAGAAAAGGGCCAGAATCCTTGGGTAATAAATTTACCTCAAATTTTACAGTACCTCGCTGAGATGTTAAACATTGGACTTTCCTTCTCCTCCATCAAAATCCACGCTTCAGCCATTTCTGCACAGTACAACACATATCCTCCTTTATTCTCTCATCCTCTCTTAAGGCAGTTCCTCAGAGGGGCAAAGAATATAAAACCCCCAAGGAAACCACCAGTCCCTGCTTGGGACCTCAACTTCGTATTGGAAAAAGCTGACCCTTCCTCCCTGCGAGCCAGCTTCTTCAACAGAACTACAATACTTGTCATGGAAAACAGCCTTCCTTCTGGCTATCACCTCAGCACGCAGGGTTTCGGAGCTACAGGCCCTCATGGCTGTGCAACCTTTCATCATTTTCCATCAGGACAGAGTTTCCTTATGAATCAACCCTACTTTTATGCCAAAGGTAGTATCCAGTGTAGCTTTGAATCAGACTATCCACTTACCTACCTTTTATCCTAACCCACAAAACAAAGGGGAAAGACTACTACATTCCTTGGACATTCACAGACAACTTCGTTATTATTTGGACAGGACAAAGCCATTCAGGAAATCTGAGCAACTCTTTGTGTCCTATGCTACAGGTGCTCAAGGAAAGGCTATTTCCAAACAGACAATCTCAAAATGGATAGCCCACTGCATACGCTTTTGTTACTCATTTCATGGAAAAACTGTGCCTCCATGGATCAGATCCCACTCCACCAGGGCCACAGCTACCTCTGCAGCTTTCCTCAGGGGGGTCCCTACCAAGGACATCTTGGAAGCAGCCACTTGGAGTTCAGTGCACACTTTCTCCAAGCACTATCACCTTCCACTATACTCTAAATCTAGAGCAGGATTTGCCACAGCAGTCTTGTAGGGCATCCTCGCTCCTCCTAGATGTCCTTCATGGATGCATCTGCAGTCATAACAAATGGGTTGTCCTGTCGTCAGGCAGCCCTTCGGTCGGCCGGATTCCAAAGTCTGGGTCCGGCTTCAGCTGATGTCGCACTTCACCCGACGTCATCTCTGCTGGTCTTCGGGTATAAAGGCATCAGCTGACGCCATTTTCCTCAGTCTTTCTTGCCGCGTGGCGCCCGAAGCAGAAGCTGTTCGCAAGTGCCGGTCGGTCAGATCCAGAGATTACTACTACCGAATACTACTTCGAAGACTTCTAAAAGCTAAGTACCCCGTTGGGGACTCTTTCTTGCCTCAGCCGATGTCAGAAAAAGTCAATAACTGTTTAACTTGTGGGAAACAAATACCTCAAAGATTTCCACTCTTACTGTTTTCCTTGCTTAGGCCCAGACCACGACGTAGCAGCCTGTTCGGCCTGTGCTTCCTTCAACCGACGAACGCTTAGGCGTCGGTCGGAGTTTGCTGAACAGTTTTTCGGCTCAGATTTTGCGTACATTATGTCGTCGGATCCTCCGACTACCCAAATTGTTAAAAAACGCAAAGAAAAAGACCAACACTTGCGGTCCGCGGTTTCGGCCGAAACCACGGTTAAGCAAGCCGCGAGTGTCTCGGTTTCGGCCGAAACCGAGAAAACTGGTCAATCTCCAGCCGAATCTATGACTACTACTGAGGCTCCTGCTACCTTACCTGAATCAGCCTCTGAAATTTTGCCTACAACTGTGGTTCCTACTGATTTATCAGACACCATCCCTTTGGATATTTCTACCCCAGCACGTGGTGCTGCTAGGCCTCCTGCAGCCATGTCTATTAAGGCCTTTGCCAGGGCTAAAGCAGCCAAATCAGCTAAATCAGTGCCTGTTAAACCACCCTCACTCAGGCCCACTTCTAGTTCACAAATGCTTACTCTGGCAGAAGATTTAATATCCTTAATTAGGGGATCCCAATCTCACCCAGACAGGGCCTCTCAGCCCCCAGAAAAGAGACCTAGAGCAGAGCCCCCCGAGCCTGTGTCCTCTGATGATTCTGCGGATGACTCAGACATTACAGACCAGCCAGAGGCTCCTTTTTCCAATTATGAAGATTCAGATGCTGAAGAATCCATTCCAGCTGCCTCTCCTCCAGAGGAATTCTCCTTTGGGGAAACCTTACATGCCATGAGAGAACAATTCCAATGGCAGGGACAAGATTTCTCAGAGTCAAGAAAAAGGCTTAGAACTTTTCTGCACTTACCACAACATAGGCCCTTAGCTATACCCCCGGTCCTGTCTGTTGTGGACGATGCATTTAATGATGTCTGCACTGCACCTGATTCTTTACCTCCAGCCCCTGCCAAACCAGATAGATTTTACAGGGTGCCAGACACTCATCACCACCTATACAAGGCCCCACTTGCAGACCCCGAAACTATATCCCAGGGGCCTAAGGCAGTAGCCTCGACCACAGCAAAAAACCCTATTCCCTCTGAAAGGGAATCCAGGTCCTTAGAGAGATGGGGGAAAAAAGTCTACACCTCTGCTCTCTCAGCTAGAGCTTTAAACTGTCAGTTTCACATGATCCAATACCAAGAGTTTATGCTTGATCAGTTACTTAAAAAGCTGTCCTCTGATGAATCTGTAGATAAGAAATATGTATTAGAAATGGTGAATAACATCCAACAGGTTAGTAACCATTCTTTAAAATGTGGCTATGATGCACTGGAGGCTTCATTTAGATCAGCCATGACTGGCACATTGATAAGAAGGCATGCATGGTTGAAAGAACAGGTCTTACCGGATCATGTTAAAGCTAAGCTATTGGATGCTCCTATGGATAAGGCCAGCCTATTTGGTGAACCTGCCCAGCAGGTAATGAAGAAAATGGAAGAGAAGGCAAAATCTGTACAAACAGTTAAAGATTTCCTACAGGTTCAGCCCCCAAGGTTTAGCAGGAACTGGCCTGCCAAAAATTGGTCCTTTCCTGACTCCACAAGATCACAAAGGGGCAGGAACAGACGCTCTAGGGGCAGGAATCAATCCAGAGGAGGTGCCTACAGAGGACGACAGTGGCAAGGCAATAACCGAGGCACACACAACCACTGCCACTGCAACAGGACAAACACAGTGACTTGGCTCTGACTCCGCCTACCAGGGAGCAAATAGCAGCACCATTAGGCGGAAAGTTAGCCTTATTCTCGAAAAATTGGCACTATATCACAAAAGACAAGTGGATTTTGCAAACCATAGACCAAGGTTACGGTTCCACTTCCACACTTTACCAGTAAAAAGAGGAATGCCAAACCTGCCCCCAAATCAAAAAATAGAAGCCCTGCACCAGATAGCGGAATTAATAAAGATGAGAGCTGTGGAAAGAGTACCAATGACAGAACAGGGCAAAGGATTCTACTCCAGACTCTTCCTAGTACCAAGAAAAGAGAAAAACTGGAGACCTATTCTCGACCTGTCCATCTTAAACACATTCATCATCGTCCCAAAATTCAAAATGCTGACCCTACAGCAGCTTCTTCCCATGCTGGGCAAGGAGTGTTGGCTGGTAACTCTAGATCTCAAGGAGGCATACCTGCATGTCCCCATTCGACCAAATTGCAGAAGATACCTCAGATTTCTTGCAGGATCAGAGCATTATCAATTCTCAGCATTGCCCTTTGGCTTATCTACTGCGCCCAGCGTATTCACAAAATGCCTGGCATCAGTAATTGCTCACTGCAGAGTACAGGGAATTCAAATTTATCCATACCTGGACGACTGCCTGTTACAAGCGGACAACAAAAGCAAGCTGACAACAGATTTACAAAGGGTCATTTACTTGCTACAAGCCCTGGGATACACAGTCAATTTACAAAAGTCAAGGCTGATACCATCCCAGACAAGAACCTTCTTGGGCGCGGAATTGGACACAGTAAAACAGATGGCATTCCTAACTGCAGAAAAACAAAAAGTGCTCCCTCTTTACTTCTTGGCATTAGCAAAGCAGGACAAACTAACAGCAAGAAAAGTTCTGCAGGCCTTGGGCTTCATGGCATCATGCATAATCTTGGTCCCACATGCCAGACTACATATGAGAAAGTTACAATGGTACCTAAAGAATTTATGGTCTCAACACAGGCACAGCTTAGAAACAGAAATACCACTAATCCCATGCTTAAAACAGGAGTTCCTATGGTGGGCTCGGGCATGCCAGTCAAATCCAGGCTTACCCTTCCACAACTTTCAAGCAAACCAAACCATCACAACGGACGCCTCAGACCTAGGATGGGGGGCACACATGCTGGACAAATGCGTACAAGGATTGTGGACTCAGGACCAGCTGCATCTGCACATAAACCAAAAAGAAATGCTGGCAGTAAAACTGGCAATCCTAAAATTCAGACCATTCCTCAAAGAAGGCCATTTGATGATAAGGACAGACAACACCAAAGTCATGTGGTACATCAACAAACAGGGAGGCACTCATTCTTACCCCCTATGCAGAATGACCTTGGATCTTTGGAATCTGGCTCTCAGCTACAACATCCAGTTACAGGCAATACTTGTACCGGGAAAAGAGAACACCCTAGCAGACATTTTAAGCAGAACCACCTCGGATGCTCACGAATGGATGCTACACCCGGACATCTTCAAGGCCATCACAAAGAAATGGGGAATGCCTCAAATAGATCTATTCGCTTCCCCACAAAATCACCAGCTCAAAAAATTCTGCACAAGGACATTCCACCCACTTGCATGGAAGGTGGACTCTCTATCCTTCACCTGGAAAGGCCTGACAGCATATGCATTTCCACCTCTTCCCTTGATGCACAAGGTACTACTGAAAATCAAAGAGGAACGTCCAAGGATAATTCTGATAGCTCCGAACTGGCCCAGACAACACTGGTACCCATTGCTGAGGAGCATGTCTCGGGAGAAAATGTGGTCAATACCCCTGATGCCTCTGATGTTAACTCAGAACAACTACAACATCATACATCCAAACCTAAAAACCTTGCAGCTGACTGCCTGGAACATCACATAGCAGTAACTAACCCAGAACTTTCACAAAGGGTTAAGGACATCATCCTTGAAGCCCGCAGACCTTCAACAAGAAGGAACTATGCAGGAAAGTGGAAAAGGTTCGTCATTTGGAGTACTGAAAGAGGAAAAGATGTGTCGAACATAGATATTGCTAACATTCTGGAGTACTTGGCAGAGCTTCTGCATACAGGCCTGTCCTATTCCTCCATCAAGATACATGCATCAGCTATTTCAGCAGAATACAGCTTTGATCCTCCTGTTTTTTCACATCCTCTACTCAGGCAGTTCCTCAGAGGGATCAAGAATGTAAAACCTCCTAGGAAACCACCATTACCAGCATGGGAATTGAATTTTGTACTAGAAAAGTTGACACTCCCTCCGTTTGAACCAGCAGCAACAGCAGATCTAAAACACCTGTCATGGAAAACTGCTTTCCTACTGGCTATTACTTCAGCAAGGAGGGTTTCGGAACTACAGGCCTTAATGGCAGTGCAACCCTTCCTAATCTTCCATCAAGATAGGGTGTCCTTGAGGACTAATCCTACATTTATGCCTAAGGTGGTATCCAGAGTGTCTTTAAACCAGGCAATCCACCTACCTACCTTCTTTCCCAATCCACAAAACAGAGGTGAAAGAATAATGCATACCTTGGATGTACATAGACAATTACGCTACTACCTGGACAGAACCAAAGGTAACAGAAAAACTGACCAGCTCTTTGTAGCCTATGCAACAGGAAGGAAGGAAAAGCAATTTCCAAACAGACAATCTCCAAATGGATAGGAAATTGCATAAGATTCTGTTACTCCTACCATGGAAAACCAATTCCACAGAACATAAGACCTCACTCTACAAGGGCTACAGCCACTACCACAGCTTTCTTAAGAGGAGTGGCAACCAAGGACATTATTGAGGCGGCTACTTGGACCTCCGTGCATACATTTGCCAAGCATTATAACTTACCTCTATATTCTAGATCCCGAGCAGGGTTTGCCACTGCTGTACTGCAAGGGATCCTGACTACACCATAATTTGTATTCCTCCTCCCCTAGTTTGGCTATGGTATTCTACCCATTTGTTATGACTGCAGATGCATCCATGAAGGACATAGTACAGTTTTGTACCTACCATAAATGTAGATGTCCGAATTGGATAGCATCTGCAGTCAGGATTACCCTCCCTCCTTCCCCTCTGTGGTACTCCTAGGGTATTTACCCTCCTAATAGCTAGCTGGGGAGTCTCTTATGGTGTATTTGTTTGTATATATGTACATACATGTTTATTTTTGTGTTTGCCTTCTACTATTTTGGAAACATTGGCATTTATCCAAAATTTAGCTTTCCAAGAGGGCAATTGGCATCTGGGGCAAGAAACACTGAGGAAAATGGCGTCGGCTGATGCCTTTATACCCGAAGACCAGCAGAGATGACGTCGGGTGAAGTGCGACATCAGCCGAAGCCGGACCCAGACTTTGGAATCCGGACGACCGAAGGGCTGCCTGACGACAGGACAACCCATTTGTTATGACTGCAGATGCTATCCAATTCGGACATCTACATTTATGGTAGGTACAAAACTGTACTTTCCACTTAGTGCCTGCCACCCCTACTTAGCTTTGGGATTCTTCCCATCTGTAATGACTGCAGCTGTATGCACGATGAACATAGTACAGATGTTCTTCATCTCACATTGCTGCAGTCCTTACATATGGGTAGTCCGCTGTCCTCGGTCGGCCCGAATATCAAAGTATTAGGCTGACGTCGGTCAAGGCGCTCAAGACTGACATCAGGACGTCAGGGTACAAATGCGCATGACCGACGTCATATCCTCAGTCTTTTTTGCCGCATGGTCCGATGCAGAAGCAGCGTTGCAAGTGCCGTTCGGCGTTCTGAAATTTTTTGAGTTCGGAGTTTCAGACCGAATCAAAGTTGGCTAAGTACCCCGTTGGGGGATATTTTAGTTTTTTCTTGCCTCAGTGGTTTACCGGATGTCAGAAAAAGTGAATAACTGTATTTCTTGTGGGAAACAGATACCGCATAGGGATTATCATTCTTTGTGTATTCCTTGTTTGGGGCCTGAGCACGACGTTGTTGGGTGTCGCTTTTGTGCTAGGTTCAATAAGCGCACTATTGCGAAGGTTAGATTGTGCTAGGCTGGTCTTCGGAAGCGGTGCAATTATAATATGCCGTCGGATTCTCCGGCGCCGCTTCTTCGAAAAGCGCAAAGACAAAGCAGTTAAACCCAGGCAAGATGAGTCGTCCGTTCCGGACGCCGATTCTTTAGAGGCGTCAGTGGAACCGGTGGTTCCGACGGAGGCTTCTCTGGAGTCCCAGGGGGAGACTTTGATATTGCAGGATGTGGCCTCTCAGGAGGCAGGTCAGGCTGAAGGGGCTTCTCAGGTTACTGTACTCCCCTCCCTTCCTAGGGTGGTTAGGCCCTCTCCTTCTGTTTCCAAGGCTTCTCCCAGAGGCAGGCCAGGTTTAGCTTCTGTTGGTGTCACTCCTAGTTCAGCAGGGTCTGTGCCCAAGAAGCACATGCTTAAAATGGCAGAGGATTTGATTACTTTGATTAGAGGTTCTTTGCCCCCTCCTGATAAGAAGCCTAGGGTGGAGCCAGAGTTGGGGAGTTTTGAGCAGGCTTCGGATGTTTCAGAGTCTTGACTGAAGACTTGCAGGAGTACTCTCCTTATTCTGATTCTGATGCAGATGATTCGACTCCTTCTGCTTCTCCTCCAGAGGATTTTTCTTTTTCAGAGACTCTTCATTCCATGAGGGAACATTTTAAGTGGGAAGGTCAGGACTTCTCTGATTCCAGGAAAAGGCTCAGGGAATTTTGCTTTACCCCAGCATAGGCCCTTGGCTATACCCCTGTTCTGGATGTTGTGGAAGATGTGTTTGCAGAGGCTTCACTTAATCCTGATTCTTTGCCTCCTGCTCCTGTTAAACCGGATAGGTATTACAGGGTGCCTGAGGCTCATAAATATCTTTATAAGAGTCCTAGGGTGGACCCAGAAACTGTTAGTCAGGGACCTAAGGGTGTCAAGGCCTCTGTTGTAAAAATCCGGTTCCTCCAGATAGAGGCCAGAGCTTTGGATAGATGGGGAAAGAAAGTCTATACATCTTCTACCTTAGCTATGAGGGCTTTGAATTGCCAGTTTCACATGTTGAAATATCAAAACTATCTTCTTTCTCAATTGAAGTCTAAGGTGGATGCTCTGGCGGAAGGCATTGAGTGTAAAGAATTATAAGATTTGGTGCATGTCTCTGAACAGGTGGGTAAGCATTCTTTACAATGTGGTTTTGATGCTGTACAGGCCTCGTCTAGGGTGGCTGCCACTGGTTCAGTTCTTCAGGCACGCCTGGCTGAGGGATCAGAATTTATCTGACCATGTTAAGACAAGGATTTTGGATGCTCCTTTACAGTCTGATGTGTTGTTTGGTTCACCTGTGGAGTCAGTCTTGAAGAAAATGGAAGACAAGGCTAAGTCTATGCAGGCTGTTAAAGATTTTTTGCAAGTCCAGCCTCCAAAGTTTAGTAGGAATTGGCCTGCTAAGGGGTGGCGTATCCTTCTTATGATTCTCAGTCTAGGGGTAGATCTAGACGTGGTAGGGGCAGAGCTCAGAGTTCTTTCAGACCTAGAACAGGGAGTTCTCCTGCACAATCTTCGGGTGAGGGCAGGGGCCAGTCCTTTCGTAAACAGGCCCAATGACCTACCTTTTCAGCTGCCAGATCCTTCTTGCCTGGCAGCACCTTTGGGAGGAAGGTTGGCACTCTTCAAGGAAAATTGGAATTTGATTACCCAAGACAGATGGGTATTGGATATAATACACCAAGGTTACAAGTTTTATTTCCATACCTTGCCTCCTTTCAAAGGCATGCCGGACGTTCCTCCTCAGGAAAGACTAGAGGCTCACAAACAAATTTCTCTGCTACTTCAAATAGGGGCCATACAACCGGTCCCTCTGCCAGAAGTGGGCCTAGGATTTTATTCTCGCCTGTTCCTAGTACCAAAGAAAGGGAACACGTGGAGACCAATTTTGGATTTATCTATCCTCAACACATATCTGGACATTCCCAAGTTCAAAATGTTGACGTTACAACAGCTTTTACCTCTGCTGGGCAAAGATCACTGGATGGTGACTCTGGATCTCAAGGAGGCTTACCTTCATGTTCCTATCAGGCTCAGTTGCAGGAAGTATCTGCGTTTTCGGGCTGGGACTTCTCATTATCAGTTCTCTGCATTGCCCTTTGGCTTATCTACTGGGGCCAGAGTGTTCACGAAGGTTCTGGCTCCAGTGATAGCTTTCTTCAGGCTAAGAGGAATACAAATCTATCCTTATTTGGACGATTGCCTGATTCTGGCCCAAGGAAAGGGCGAACTTCTTCATCATTTACAGTATGTGATAGCAGTGTTAAGATGCCTGGGGTATGCTGTGAGCGAAATAAAGTCCAGTCTAGTACCCTCTCAGGACATGTGCTTTCTGGGTGTGAGACTGAATACAGCATCCCAGATGGCCTTTTTGACCCCGGACAAACAAAAGAATCTTTCTCTTTACTTCCATCAATTGTCTCGTCAGTCCAGGCTGACTGCAAGGACAGTCATTCAAGCCTTGGGGTTCATGGCATCTTGTATTCTGGTACTTCCCAATGCCAAACTGCATATGAGGAAGCTACAATGGTATCTCAAAAATGTATGGACACAGCACTGCCAAGATATGGACACTGTCATTCAGATAATACCTTGCATTCAAAAGGAATTTTTGTGGTGGGCTCAGGAATGTCACCTAAACAAGGGACTCTCTGTGACCCGGCCAGAGGCGAGTCAGATTCTAACGACAGATGCCTCAGACAAAGCTTGGGGAGCTCATCTGAATGGAAAATGGGTACAAGACACGTGTCCTGCCAGACTTCAACATCTACATATCAACTTGAAGGAGATGTTAGCAGTCCAGTTTGCATTAATAGCTTTCAAGGATTTACTTCTTCCAGGGCAGGTCTTGGTTCTAACAGACAACACAACTGTTATGTGGTACATCAACAAGCAAGGGGGAACGCATTCTTATCCTCTATGCAGACAAGCAATGATTCTGTGGGAGACTGCTCTCAGTTTACAGCTAAATCTTCAGGCAAGGTTTCTGCCAGGAGCACAGAACTCCTTAGCAGATGTGTTGAGCAGACAAATTATGGATCCCCACGAGTGGAAATTGGATCCTCATGTATTTCGGAAATTGACAGTGTTATGGGGAACTCCAGACATAGATCTGTTCGCTTCTCCACTAAATTACCAGTTGCCAAAGTTTTGCACAAAAAGGCTTCATCCCACAGCTTGGAAAGTGGATGCTCTCTCATTCAATTGGAGCAATCTTCACGTGTATGCCTTCCACCACTGCCTCTCCTCCCAAAGGTACTCCTGAAGGTCAGACAGGACAAGCCAACCATGATTTTAATAGCTCCGGATTGGCCTCGACAGCACTGGTACCCATTACTGAGAAGTCTGTGCAGGGAGCCTCCATGGCCTTTGCCTTGATTCCACACCTGCTGTCTCAGGAGAACAGTCATTTACTCAATGTCAAACTTCACTCTCTGCATCTAACAGCCTGGCATATTCTGTTTTAAACCCTGGAGGGTCTCAGCTTCCACAACAAGTTTTGAATGTTATTTTGGAGGCCAGAAGGCCTAGTACAAGGAAAGTTTACGCAGATAAATGGAGGAGATTTTTAATTTGGAGTACAGCTAAGGACTTTGATGTTTCTAAACCTAATTTAAGTGTTGCTCTTCAATACCTTACTGAGTTATTGGACAAAGGTTTGTCCTTCTCTATAAAGGTTCATGCTGCAGCAATTTCTGCTCACTATGACTGTGACCCACCATTATTTTCTCATCCTTTGTTTAAGCAATTCCTTAGAGGGGCAAAGAATATAAGACCCCCACGTAGAGCTCCTACTCCTGCTTGGGATCTCAATTTTGTGTTGGAGAAACTCACTCTACAACCTTTTGAGCCTGCAGCTACTGCCGAGTTGAAATATTTATCATGGAAGACTGCTTTTTTGTTGGCCATTACCTCTGCGAGAAGGGTTTCTGAATTACAGGCCCTTATGGCGGTTGAGCCTTTCTTAATTTTCCACAAGGATAGGGTGTCTTTGCGTACTAACCCTTCATTTATGCCTAAAGTGGTTTCTAGTGTGGCTTTAAACCAAACTATTCATTTGCCTACTTTTTATGCAAACCCCCAAAATAAAGGGGAGAAGATTTTGCACACTTTGGATATACACAGACAGTTGCGATATTATTTGAGCAGAACTAAAGGGTTCAGGCAGTCTCAGCAGTTGTTTGTTTCATTTGCTTTGGGGGCTCAGGGCAAACCTGTTTCAAAACAAACTATTTCTAAGTGGATTGGTTTTTGTATTGCTTTCTGTTATTCCCATCATGGTAAGGAGATTCCAGCTGGGATTAGGCCTCATTCCACTAGGGCTACTGCCACTTCTACAGCTTTTTTAAGGGGGGTGGCTACTAAAGATATTTTGGAGGCAGCTACTTGGAGTTCAGTGCATACTTTCTCTAAGCATTACCACCTTCCACTTTACTCTAAATCTAGGGCTGGTTTTGCCACTGCAGTTTTTCAGGGCATTTTGGCAGCTCCTAATGCTTTATAATTTTGCCATCCTCCCTTACCTCTGCTTTGGGATTCTACCCATATGTAAGGACTGCAGCAATGTGAGATGAAGAACATAGTACAGTTTTGTACCTACCATAAATGTAGATGTTCGAAGATCCACATTGCTGCAGTCGATTATCCCTCCTTCCCCTCTGTAGTTAGAGGTGGTTGTGTGGTTTGGGTTGTGAATATTGTAAATATGATTAGTGCAGGGGTGGTTGGTTGTTTGTTGCTGTCTTTTGGTTTTGGCCTTTCTTTTTAGGGTCTTCTGACATCTGGGGCAAGAAAAGACTGAGGATATGACGTCGGTCATGCGCATTTGTACCCTGACGTCCTGATGTCAGTCTTGAGCGCCTTGACCGACGTCAGCCTAATACTTTGATATTCGGGCCGACCGAGGACAGCGGACTACCCATATGTAAGGATTGCAGCAATGTGGATCTTCGAACATCTACATTTATGGTAGGTACAAAACTGTACTTTTTGTACCTACCATAAATGTAGATGTTCGAGTGCTCATACAGCTGCAGTCCAGGTTACCCCCCCTCCGTCCCCTCTTAGGACAGGCCTGATGACAAACACCTTCTCATACAACCTATTGGGGTATTCTTTTATGGTGTATTTGCTTGCAACCAATGTTTTTTGATTATTCTACATTGCATGATTACATAAATTTATGTTTTGCCTTCCTTCTGGGGGCACCTGACATATGGGGCAAGAAAAACTGAAGAAGATGGTGTCGGCTGCCTCTTTTATACCCCTGTCACACTGATGTCAGGGAAGAAGTGACGACAACCGACACCGGACCTAGACTTTGGAATTCGGCCGACCGAGGACCCGCCTGACGGCAGGATAACCCATCTGTAATGGCTGCAGCTGTATGAGCACTCGAACATCTACATTTATGGTAGGTACAAAACTGTACTTTTTGCTCACTGAGGAATGCAGTTATGCTGAAACCGGTCTGATGTTTTCATTGGGCAGGTGTATTTTTAATACACCATGTATTATTTAATATAAAATAATATATTTTTCCACATCAAATTGTGCTGGCCTGCTTTTTTTTTACTTTGGTATTCCAGTATCTCTAATGGGATTGATGATTTAAACTCTTCTACTTGTTAATTTCACCATGTTGCTGGTATTCTTCCTGAACCTCCTCATCTCTCGGCAGCAGTTTCTGGTTCAGGTCTAAGGTATTCCTGATTGTTCTTGTCTGCCTGTGTGCTCTTTTTATTCCTGTCATTAAAGCGTTTTCCTTTGGAACAAAGGTAAAGGTTTCACTGGGAGATTTTATTGTTAGTAAAATGAGAAGCACTGTAGGAGTGGCAGGAGCCTTGGCCAGCATCCGGAAGCCCAGGGGTGACAGATGCAGGCCTTCTCTGGCAAAGCATCAAGGTCTGTCAATCATGTCATCCCAGGCAGACAGATACTGGATCCCCTTAGAAAGACACCAGAAACTTTGCCAATTGTTGAAATCAGTCATTTTCTGCTTGTACTGTGGTATAATTCTGGGTGATGGTAGGAGGCTGCTCAGGGCTAGGGTCTTACCCACCTGGGCTACATAATCCAAGAGCTCCTCCATGTCTCTCTTCATGTAGTCCAGGGAGGTATGTCTCAGGTCATTCACACCCACATGTACAGTGATAGTCACATTTGTACCTGTTTATTGAACACGAGGACTTTCTCAATGAACAGCATTGCTTCATCAGACAAAAAACACAGCACTGAATCCTCATATATATATATATATATATATATATATATATATATATATATACAATCAAGCTAAAAGCAATAAAAGCAATTATCCAATCATATGTGACAAAACTCCCTCCAAAACACTCCCTTGTTAAAAATTTTCCTGCTCACTTAAAAATGAAGACAACAGCACTCAGTAGTATGTTGCATTGTAGGGCATATCATTTCAACTTCCTAGATTTCAAAACGGGTATCATGGGGACAGAATCATTTAATCCATATCCCCAATGTGCTCCAAGTCTCAGTATCCACTGTAACTTGACACTTTCTGTCCTGTTAATAAAATCCCACATTCTGTCACTCTCAACCAAAGCATGCAGAACTTGAAAAAGAAAAACATGGTCAGCTCCTGCTTGCAAAGTATGCTTCGCCAAAGCACTGTAGCCAAAATCTTTCCTAGTGCAATAAGTGTGATCCCTGATGAGTTCCCTTACACAGTGATTAGTTTTACCTACATAGAATTTAAAACAGACCTTACAGTGCGCTACGTACATGCCATTCTTAGTATTGCAGCCAGCTGCTACCCTCAGCTGCCACAAAAAAAGTCCCTGGATGGCCAAAGAATCAGGACTCATCAATGAAATCACAAAAGGCACACAAATTATATTTCCTAGTGCCTGTTAACCCCTCAGTGCCCACGGGTATGCACCCTAGGGTAACATAATCATTGCTTCAGTGTTATCTTCTTATACACAAATCTGGGTCAAACCAACCAACCCAGTTGCCTTTTCATCCACACGTACGATGTGCCAATTACTGCTTATCACTTCCCTTACTTTATTCACATCCCTGGTGTATGACAGAGCAACTGGGATCTCAGCACTATGCCTTGACCTGTCCATCCTAGTCCTCGTGTCACTAGAAAAATATGGCATTGCTCTACCTTCCCCTTTTGAAGAATCTTCTGATAGGCATGATCTACCCCTATCTCAGTGTACCCTCTTCCCATAAACTCATGCTTCAAATTTTCCAGGCCATTCTTAAAGTCTTGTTCCTCACAGGATAAGCGTGAAACTCTCATTGCTTGCCCCTTGATTACATTAGTGAAAATGTGTTGGGATGCATGCTACCCCTGTGCAAATATGCCAGGCGGTAACCGTCCTTCCTGTGCATCCTGGTGGGTAAACCACCAGAAACACCTCTCATTTACCTCTACATCCAAGAAACTATTTTTCTCAGTAGAGCACTTCCTGGTAAATTTCAGAAAGTCACTGCTACTATTCAGGTATTGAAAAAAATCTCAGAAGGGCCTTATTTCCTTTCCATCCCACAACAAGATCATTGATGAAACGTCGATAAAAATACACATGGGGATCACCTATACTCAGTATATGTTGATATTCCCACTCTGCCATCACCAGGTTCGCATACGAGTTGGCACAGCTCGTGCACATTGCCACACCTGCCATCTGCCAATAACAGGTGTTATTAAAAAGAAAGATATTATACTCCAATATGCGAACCTAGTGATGGCGGAGTGGGAATATCAACATATACTGAGTGTAGGTGATCCCGATGTGTGTGTATTTATTTATTTATTGCATTTGTTTACTGGGAAAGTCCACTGGCCCTTAAAGAGCCAATTTTTGGTGGAGGCCAGAGGAGAAAAGCTCCAGCAAGAATATAGATGCAGAAAAAAAATTAAACATTAATTGATACAGAAGTAGAAACAGTGTTACACATAGTGGTTACAACAATATATAACCATAAGTCAGGAATTTAGTTGGTTTGATTACAGTAACATATACAGAATATATACATAAAACCAGGAATTTAGTTGGTTGCCGGATGAATTCAGAGTGTTAAAAACGGAGATAGAATAATCCGCATTATTGGGCCATTTTTATTGCATTGTCATTTGTATTTTTTTCAGTGTTTCGTTGATTATCTTTTTGTGGGATGGAAAGGAAATGAGGAGGCTTTTCTGAGATTTTGTCAAAAAATTGTTCTTAGTATTTGTATAAAACTTCACGATATAAACTGCATGATGTTCATCGTGTTTCACTGTTGCAGTCATTACTCTTGGGTTATCCTACTGGCAGGCTACCCTCAGTCGGCCAGAATTCTAAAGTCTAGGTCCGGCGTCGGTTGCTTTTGCTTCTTCCCTGACGTCAGAGCGCCAGGGGTATAAAAGATGCAGCCGACGCCATTTTCTTCAGCCTTTCTTGCCGCACGGTGCCCGAAGCAAAAGCAGTTCGCAAGTGCCGGTCGGCCGACTCCTGAGATTTTCAAATCTGAATTTCAGAACCGAAGTCTTCATTAAAGCTAAGTACCCCATTGGGGAAACTTTTTTCTTGTTCCAGACCGATGTCAGAAAAAGTTATCAATTGTATTTCTTGTGGAAAGCAAATACCTCATAAGGATTTTCACTCTTACTGTATTCCTTGCCTAGGCCCTGATCACAACATTGCTAGCTGTCTGTTTTGTGCTAGATTTAACCAATGCACTATTAAGCGTCGGTTCGATTTTGCATTTCATTACTTTGGCCGAAGATTTAATTATATGATGCCATCAGAACAGCTGACAACCGGAGTTTACACAAAACGCAAGGACAAGGAAAAGGATAGGCATCTGAGGTCCAAAACTGACTATGAGGCCTCTGCTAGGCCAGTCGACGGTTCTCAGTGAGGTGCTTTTGCAGCCCCTGGCACCCACTACCTCAGAGCAACAGGCCGCTTCCGACTCCCACGTGGAGCTGACTGGGCCTCTGGATACTCAAGGTATTGGACACTCGGAAATCATTCCCTCAGATGGGTCCGGAGCCGCTGAGCAGGCATCTGCTTCTGAGGGGGTCTTCAGACCTACACAACTGTATATTAAGCCATCTTCAGCTTCAAAGACTAAAGCAGCTCTAAAGACAAAGAAACAAGTACAGCATTCTCCTACTCAGACTTCCATGCCTAAAAAACAGATGCTCAAAATGGCCGAAGACCTAATTACTTTGATCAGGGGCTCCCATCCCCCTCCTGATAAGAGGCCTAGGCAAGAGACAGAGTATGATTCTTCTGATCAGGTTTATATTTCCTCTGCTTCCTCTTCTGAACAGGATTATTCCATGCTTCCCTATGAGGATTCTGATGCTGAAGAATCTATTCCTTCAGCCTCTCCTCTTGAGGATTATTCTTATGAGGAAACCCTGCATACCATGAGGGAGCATTTCCACTGGGAGAGCCAAGATTATTCTGAATCTAAGAAAAGGCTCAGAGACTTTCTGCTACTTCCTCAGCACAGACCCCTTGCTATTCCACCTGTTCTAGACATTGTAGATGTATTTTCAGAATCCGGCCTGTCCCCTGACTCTTTACCCCCTGCACCTGCTAAGCCAGACAGACTACAGGGTCCCGGATTCACATAAATTCCTATATAAAAACCCCGCTGCTGACCCAGAAACTATTTCTCAGGGTCCCAAAGGGGTTAAAGCTTCCACTGCAAAAAACCCTGTCCCCTCTGATAGGGATTCTAGGGCTCTAGACAGATGGGGGGAAAAAACTCTACACTTCTGCTACCTTGGCTGTAAGGGCTTTAAATTGTCAGTTTCATATGCTTAAATATCAGCAATATTTAATGTCACTGCTTAAACAGAAATTGTTGACAAATACAGAATGTTCAGAGAACAAGGAATTGCAGGATTTAGTGCATGCAGCTGAACAAGTGGGAAAGCATACTTTGCAATGTGGTTATGATTCACTGGATGCCTCTTGCAGGGCCGCTGTTACAGGTTCTGTTTTTAGAAGGCATGCTTGGTTAAAGGAACAGAATCTGCCTGATCATGTTAAAGCAAAATTATTAGATGCACCATTACAGCATGATACTTTGTTTGGTACTAAAGCAGAAGAGGTGTTGAAAAAAAATGGAGGATAAAGCAAAATCCATGCAGACAGTCAAGGATTTCTTACAGGTACAGCCACCCAGGTTTAGCAGGAAATGGCCTTCTAAAAATTGGTCCTTTCCAGTGTCAGACAGACCACCAAAGAGGCAGATACAGGCGTCCCAGAGGCAGATCTCAGCCCAAAGGCTCATACAGGCCTAAACAATGGGGTGATCCTACCTCCAAAAGCAGAAAAGACAAATCACAACCTTACAGGAAACAGTCCCAATGACTTTCCTCTGCCAGATCCAAGCACTTTTCTTTTGGCAGCCCCCTTAGGGGGAAAACTAGCACTTTGTTCATCAAATTGGCAAATGGTTACCCAAGACAAATGGGTCCTGAACATAGTGTCCCAAGGCTACAGGTTCCATTTTCACACTCTACCAAGGTCAAAAGGTATGCCAGACCTGCCACACAATCAGTGGGCAGAGGCACAAAAACAAATTACAGCCCTCATGGACATGAGGGCCATTCAGCAAGTACCACAACAAGAGCAGGGGAGAGGATTTTACTCCAGACTTTTCCTAGTACCCAGAAAGGACAAAACCTGGAGACCAATACAGGACCTGTCTATACTAAATAAGTTTCAGGAAGTTCCAGAATTCAAGATGTTGACTCTACAACAGCTACTGCCCATGCTGGGCAAGAAGGCTTGGCTCGTAACTTTGGACCTAAAAGAGGCATACCTGCATGTCCCAATCAGAGACAGTCTTGCAGAAGATACCTCAGATTCATAGCTGGCTCAATGCATTACCAATTCTCTGCACTGCCCTTTGGCTTATCTACTGCGCCCAGGGTCTTCACAAAATGCCTGGCACCAGTAATTGCGTTTTGCAGACAGAGGAATTCAAGTATATCTCTACTTGGATGACTGCCTAATTCAAGCAGAGAACAAAGACTTTCTTCTAAAGCATCTGGCATTTGTAAAAAGATTACCAATTGGCCTAGGGTACACAGTAAACGAAAAGAAATCAAAACTAATGCCCTCTCAAGATAATATTCCTGGGTGCAAGCTTAAATACAACTGCTCAGATGGCTTATCTCACACCAGACAAACAAAAGCAACTGACTTCTTACTTCAGGAAATTGGCAACAAAAACCCACTTATCTGCAAGGAAAATCCTGCAGGCCTTTGGTTTCATGGCATCCTGCATTCTACTAATTCCATATGCCAGACTGCATATAAGGAAACTACAATGGTATATAAAAAGTGTTTGGACTCAGCATTGCCACAGCCTGGAGACAGTAATTGCACTCATTCCCTGCCTGCAACAGGAGTTTCAATGGTGGGCAGAAGCCTGTCACCACAACAAGGGTCTGCCATTCAGTTTACCCACAGCCAGACAGACACTGACAATGGATACATCAAATTATGCCTGGGGGGCCCATATGGCAGGAAAATGTATTCAGGGCACATGGCCTGCAAACCAGATGCATCTTCACATCAATCAAAAAGAGATGCTAGCTGTTCAAAATGCCCTGACAGCTTTCAAGGACCTGCTTCATCCAGGGCAGCTACTGATAGACAGACAATACTACGGTCATGTGGTACATAAACAAGCAAGGAGGTACACATTCCTACCCCCTCTGCAGACAAGCAATGACCTTGTGGGACACAGCATTGGCTTTTCAAGTTCACCTGCAGGCACAATTCCTGCCAGGAAAAACAAATACTCTGACAGACGAACTAAGCAGAAACCTCATGGATCCCCACAAATGGAAACTGGATCCACAAGTCTTCAGCATGATAACAAGGAAATGGGGATGCCCAGACATAGATCTATTTGCCTCCCCTCACAACTGCCAATTGCAGAAAGTTTGCACAAGGATTTATCACAAGCAAGCATGGAAAGTGGACGCCCTATTCTTCAGCTGGAAAAATCTAACAGTATATGCCTTTCCTCCACTGCCTCTCCTTCCCAGGGTACTCCTAAAGGTCAGACAAGAGAAGCCAAAAATGATACTGATTGCACCAGACTGGCCACGCCAGCATTGGTACCCAATCCTAAAGAGCTTGTCTCAAGGCCCAGCATGGATATTGCCTCAAACGTCTCACTTGCTGACCCAACAAAACAATCCGATCCTGAACAGCCATCTCAGGACCTTAAATCTGGCAGCATGGCGGATAATGTAGCCATTCAGAACACTCCTCTTTCAAAAGCTGTTATGGATGTTATCTTGGAGGCCAGGAGGCCCAGTACCAGAAAATCTTATGCAGAAAAATGGAAGAGATTCTGTGCTTGGAACCAGGAACAAGGCATTGACACGTGTGTACCAAATATCCCTCAGATTTTACAATACCTGAGATACTGAACAAAGGCCTTTCTTTCTCATCAATTAAGATTCATGCCTCTGCCATTTCAGCCCATTACAATACAGAACCACCTATCTTTTCTCGTCCTTTAATAAGGCAGAGGGGCCAAAAACATTAGGCCTCCAAGGAGAGCACCAATTCCGGCCTGGGACCTCAGTTATGTTTTGGAAAAACTCACACTGCCTCCTTTCGAGCCAGCATCAACAGCAGGATATAAAATTCTTATCCTGGAAAACAGCTCTGCTCTTAGCAATAACCTCTGCTAGACGAGTCTCGGAGTTACAAGCACTCATGGCTGTAGAACCTTTTATCATTTTTCATCCAGACAGGGTTTCTCTGAGGACAAACCCTACATTTATGCCTAAGGTGGTGTCCAGTGTGGCCCTCAACCAAACCATTCACTTGCCTACCTTTTATCCAAATCCACAGAACAAGGGTGAGAAAATTCTGCATTCTTTGGAGATAGACAGTTACGCTTCTACTTGGACAGAACTAAAGCTTTCAGAAAGACTGAGCAACTTTTAGTATCATATGCTGCAGGATCACAAGGAAAGCCTATCTCAAAGCAGACTATTTCTAAATGGATAGGCCATTGCATCCGTTTCTGCTATTTTCAACATGGCAAATCAGTGCCTAAGGGCATTAGGCCTCATTCCACCAGAGCAGCAGCCACTTCGGCAGCCTTCCTCAGAGGAGTACCAACCAAAGATATATTAGAGGCTGCAACTTGGAGTTCAGTGCACACTTTCACAAAGCACTACCACTTACCTCTTTACTCTACGTCCAGAGCAGGCTTTGCCACTACAGTTCTGCAGGGCCTCATAGCCTCTCCTAATCCTATTTAGCCCAGCCACCCATCCTCAGCTTTGGGATTCAACCCAAGAGTAATGACTGCAACAGTGAAACACGATGGACATAGTACAGTTGTGTACCTACCATAAATGTAAATGTTCGAGTGTATTCACTGTTGCAGTCCAGGTTACCCACCCACCATCCCCCTTTTCTTTGTTGGGACTTATCTGCACTTCTCTATCCTATACAACCTATTTGGTGTATTTGCTTGTAGATGAAGGAAATGTTATTTCTGTGCATGCATTTTTATTGGCATATTTTTTAGCCTACCAATTTGGGGGCACCTGACATCTGGGGCAAGAAAAACTGAAGATAATGGCGTCAGCTGCATCTTTTATACCCCTGGCGCACTGACGTCAGGGAAGAGGCGACAGCAACTGACGCCGGACTTGGACTTTGGAATTCTGGCCGACTGAGGGTAACCTGCCAGCAGGATAACCCAAGAGTAATGACTGCAACAGTGAATACACTCGAACATCTACATTTATGGTAGGTACACAACTGTACTTTTTATATAGCAAAGCAGTTTTGTGTAGTGTATAGTCAGGGGTATTTTAAATGTGGGGGACTCTTCAGTGACTGTTGCATGTGTTAAAGATATTAAGTACCATTTTAGTTGTAAGAAATACAGACTTTACAGTACAACAAGAGAAGGAAGGCAAAAGTAAACTTAATGTTAATGTGCTGTGATCTTGAGGTGGGGTGCGATGTAAATAGTATACTGATTATGTTCGATGTAGAATTAGCATATCTTCTTATTTTTACAAGAGTGAATATCTAGATTAATGCTCCTAATTATTTTTTGTAACCAAGCAGGCTTTAAAAAAGATAAATTTATGAAAACCATAAAAATGCTAAGTTTCTTACATCTGCAAAGATGGCTTTTTTTATTAGCAATTTTTCAGTGGGAGTTAAGTCTGTAGCTGAAGGCAGCTGTACATTCTATTCTGAGAGAAATGTACTAAGATTGAATGTTGAGAACTTTTCCACTGACAGTCTGCCTGTAGTACAACCAATTAATCTTTTTTTATTATTATTATTAGAATGCTTTTTATTGAAGTTGGCTTTGTGGCTCTGTCTCTGTCCCTCTGTGGTTCTGTCTTGCAAAGCCAAATTCAATAAAATACATTCCCATAACGACAGAGAGACAATATTTTAGTCTTTAAAATATTGACCCACTGTCATTAGCAAGACTATACATACATACACACACACACACACCAGATCTATTCTGAAAAACATAGACATATACACACATGCACCCACACACACCAGAGCCATTCAGAATAACACAGATATATACAGTCATAGACACGCACACCTACACACCCGATCTACTCTGAATAACTTGGAGATATACAGACATGCACGCGCACACACCAGAACCATTCAGAATAACAGACATATGCGCACGCATACACAGAGACAATCAAAAATAAGAGACAAAATGATACATGCCCTGGCAAATGAGTAACATTTGAGAATTATACACTGCTCCCGCGCACACACACTCACATTCTCACACTTGCACTTCCACACTTTTGCATTCCCGCTCACCTGCACACACAAGCATCATTTCTGAAATAAGTAAAACATGGTGTTAAAAAAGTGCTTTATTTTGTATGAATTACTTAATACCTCTTATTGTTCTGCCATTACCTAAAGCCATACCTGCAATGAAAAATTGTCCTAGTGGGTCGGGAGCATCTGTTCTTCACTGTGAATAACCCTGGTAATCTCTCTGAGATTGTTTGCTTTAGGTAAGAGAGAGGAAGTGATCTCAGTGTTTATCTGCTATATTAAAAAGGAGATAAATCTTTAAAAAAAAAAAAAAAAAAGAAAAAATACTTAAAAATCATCAAAAGATAATGGGAGCGAGGCACAGAATTAGAGGTGATAGTTCATTATTCTATTTCACTTAAAAAAAAATAAAAAGGTTGCACCTATAAACCTAATTTCTGAGCAGGATGTTCCCTAACATTCGGTGATGTTGACTATGCTCCACCGAAAGTGAGGATTTGTGCAGTACTGCAGTCATAATGTCATGCTATCTGAAACTGCTTTTATACTTAAACCTTTTGTTATTCTTGCATGCGAGATTAATAGATTTTGCAGAACTGCTAAGTAATAAAGTGAAATCGATCTATGTGTGCTGACGTGTAATGAATCCTATTTTTTGAATGCTTTTTATTGAAATTGGCTTTGTCTCTCTGTGGTTCTGTCTTGCTAAGCCAATATTATTATTCCAATAATGACAGAGAGGTAATATTTATTATTATTATTATTAGAATGCTTTTTATTGAAATTTTCTTTGTGCCTCTGTGGTTCTGTCTTGCTAAGCCAGTTTCAATAAAAAGCATTGTAATAATGACAGAGGGACAATATTTTAGTCTTTAAGTATAATAATATCCCCCTGTCATTATCGAAGCAATACACACACACCCCCCTCAGATCCATTCAGAATAACATAGAGATATACAGACATGAGCACACACACACAGTCACTGCTGCATCTCCGTACATCATTTCCTCCACACGCATGCAGTTTCCAACACTATGGTATCTGTCAGGGGACTGGTGATATAAAATATTCCACAAGTAACTAGTTACTAAATATAATCCTGAATAGGAACATGCAGTTGAAGCAAAACTTACATCTGTAGAGGATTTAGTGTGGATAAAATGCAAATCATTACAAACACCTGTCATGAAGGCATACTCATCCTCATCCTCACTCACTTCATCTGTTACTGCTTACTGGAATCCAATCCAATCAGAGTGTTCCTCTAACCCAGTAGCAGTCTCAGAAGATGTCAGTCTCTGAGGAAACTGTTGTTACCTGTAAAAGCCTTTACTCACAAAATATAACCAGATAAAATCCCTGGTACTTGCGTATTATTGCAACCAGATTTTTACGGAGGCGTTAGTGTGACTGTTCTTGGACAGCAAGTGTATGTAATACAGAGAAGGGTTTTTAAAGTGTAAGTACTATTGTTTCATACTGTCTAGGCAGCAGGACCTGGAATAACAGCAAAATTCCTATTCCTGTTTATCGTGTATTACCGACCTTAACTGTCTGTGAAGTGAAATGAAAATAGGTGGTACTACAAGAACGTCCTTACTGTTAGGACAAACAAGTCATCGTTCATCAGAATTACATATACCAAGAGACCACAACTTGTACTTGTTGGACTGTGCCTTTCAGGTCTGTTAGGGTTTCCTTACTTTTGTGTTGAGACTTTCCACAGCTCAGCATATATTTGAGGTTAGCATACCTTTTCAGTGGTCATGGTGCAATTAGGCAGATGTTCATCGTGCATACAGCTGCAGTCATAACAGATGGGTTTTCCTGCCGTCAGGCGGGTCCTCGGTCGGCCGAATTCCAAAGTCTAGGTCCGGCGTCAGATGTCGTCGCTTCTTCCCTGATGTCAGTGTGACAGGAGTATAAAAGAACCAGCCGACGCCATTTTCTTCCGTCTTTCTTACCACGCCGTGCCCGAAGCAGAAGCAGTTCACAAGTGCCGGTCGGCCAGCTCCTGAGATTACGAATATTTTTCAACCGAAGTCTTCTTGAAAGCTAAGTACCCCGTTGGGGAAACTTTTCTTGCCTCAGACCGATGTCAGACAAAGTTAATAATTGCATTTCATGTGGGAAGCAAATACCGCATAAGGATTTTCCATTCCCTCTGCATTCCTTGCTTAGGCCCAGACCACGACGTCTCGGCCTGTCGTTTTTGTGCTACATTCAACAGATGCACTATTAAGCGTCGGTGAGTTAAGCCAACACTATTTTGGCAAAAAGTTTAATTACATTATGTCGTCGGATAATCCGACTCCAGTTTTGAGTAAAAGACGCAAAGATAAGGACCGATATACGAGGTCCGCGACTTCTACCGACACCACGCTAAAGCCGACTACTGGTGCTCCGGTTCTCAGCGAGGCACCTACGCAGCCCCTGACTACCGATGATACTTGATTAGCGATGTCTTCTGTGCCCGAGGTCGCAGGCTCTTCGGCCCACACCCCGACTACAGATACCGAAGCCACTCTTGGCGGGGAAACTCAGAGTTTAGACAGGCCTGCCACCTCTCAAGGTGTCTTCTTTTTCCATTAAGGCTTTCACTAAATCTAAAGCAGCCATGCATTCTAAGAGACAAGCTCCACAGGGCCCCATGCCTAAAAAGCAGATGCTCAAAATGGCTGAGGATTTGATTACTCTTATCAAGAGTTCTCAACCCCCCTCGGACAAAAGGCCCAGAGTGGCGGAAGAATACCCTTCCTCGGACCAGGCCTCCATTACTTCAGAACATTCTGAAGACCAGGAACATTCATACTCCCCTTTTGAAGATTCTGATGCAGAGGAGTCCATTCCCTCTGTCTCCCCCCCCTGAGGACTACTCTTTTGCGGAAACCTTGCATACCTTGAGGGAACACTTCCACTGGGAAGGCCAAGATTACTCAGACTCCAAGAAAAGGCTCAGGGATTTCCTCTTGCTCCCTCAGCACAGGCCTCTGGCTATCCCTCCTGTCTTAGACATACTAGATGATGTGTATTCAGAGGCCAGCCTTAACCTAGATTCTTTACCTCCAGCTCCAGTCAAGCCTGTCGGGTATTACCAGGTTCCTGATTCACACCAATTCCTATACAAAAGCCATGCGGCTGACCCAGAACCTATTTCACAGGGTCCCAAGGGAATTAAGGCCTCCACTGCCAAAAATCCATTACCTTCAGAGAGAGATTCCAGAGCTTTAGAAAGGTGGGGGAAAAAGGTATACACCGCGGCCACCTTAACCATGAGGGCATTAAACTGTCAGCTCCATATGTTAAAGTATCAACAGTTTTTGTTATCTCAGTTGAAAAGCAAAATGTCACAACCTGAACAACCAGACTTGAAGGAGTTGCAGGATTTGTTGCATAGTGCAGAGCAAGTGGGTAAACATACCTTGCAATGTGGTTTTGATGCTTTAGAGGCCTCATGTAGAGCTGCTGTTACAGGATCAGTCATACATAGACATGCTTGGCTCAAAGAGCAAACCTTACCAGATCATGTCAAAGCTAAACTACTAGATGCACCTCTTCAAAAAGATGTATTGTTTGGTATTAAAGCTGAGGAGGTATTAAAGAAAATGGAGGAAAAGGCAAAATCAATGCAAACAGTGAAAGATTTCCTACAGGTACAACCTCCACGTTTCAGTAGAAATTGGCCTTCAAAAAATTGGTCCTTTCCAGCCACGGACAGACCTCAAAGAGGTAGATACAGGCACCCGAGGGGTAGAGGGTAATCTCAAGGATCATTTAGAGGCAGACAATGGCAAGCACCTACACCAAGAGGTGGTGGGGATATTTCACAGCCATTCAGAAAGCAGAACCAATGACTTTCCCCTTTGCATGCCAAGCAAGGCTCAATTGGCAGCACCTTTAGGCGGAAAACTGGCGTTATTTTTGAAAAATTGGCATATTGTCACAAAAGAGAAATGGATCCTGGACATTATAGACAGAGGCTACAGATTCCACTTTCACACCCTTCCAAAAATGAGAGGCATGCCAAACCTGCCACACAATCAAAGGGCAGAGGCACAAAAACAAATTTCAGATCTCATAGACATGAAAGCTATTCAAGAGGTACCTGCACAAGAACAGGGTCAAGGTTTTTATTCCAGACTATTCCTGGTACCAAGGAAGGGCAAAGATTGGAGACCTATTTTGGACCTATCCATCCTAAACACATATTTACTCGTACCAAAATTCAAGATGCTCACATTACAGCAGCTCCTACCCATGCTGGGCAAGGAGTCTTGGCTGGTAACATTGGACCTCAAGGAGGCATACCTGCATGTCCCAATCAGACAAGATTGCAGAAGATACCTCAGATTTCTTGCAGGTTCAACCCATTATCAATTCTCTGCATTGACCTTTGGCTTATCTACTGCCCAGAGTGTTCACGAAATGCCTGGCATCAGTAATTGCCTTCTGCAGACTTCAAGGGATACAAATATACCCATATTTGGACGACTGCCTGATCCAAGCGGACAGCAAACACATACTTCTGAAACACCTGGCGTTTGTAATAATGTTGTTGAATTCTCTGGGATACACAGTCAACAAAAAGAAATCAAGACTAATACCCTCTCAAACAATAATTTTCGTGGGTGCCAGCTTGAATACAAACACCCAGATGGCCTACCTCACGCCAGAGAAACGAGGGCAACTAACTCATTACTTCAGAAAACTGGCAACCTTCACCAGGCTGACTGCAAGGAAAATCCTGCAGGCTCTGGGATTCATGGCATCTTGCATCCTGCTAATCCCATGTGCAAAGCTGCATATGAGGAAACTTCAATGGTACCTAAAAAACTTATCGTCTCAACACAGCCACAGTTTGGAAACAATACCACTGATTCCATGTCTTCAAAAGGAATTTCTGTGGTGGGCTCAAGCATGCCAAAGAAACATAGGTCTCCCATTCTGCAAGCCCAAGCAAATCAAGTCATCACAACAGATGCCTCGGACTACGCCTGGGAGGCGCACATGACAGATCGGTGCATTCAGGGCAAATGGTCCCAAAAAGAAAAGCACTTACACATCAATCAAAAGGAAATGCTAGCAGTAATAAAAGCTATTATGGCTTTCAAAGACCTACTGCATCCAGGCCAGCTATTGATAAGAACAGACAACACCACAGTGATGTGGTACATAAACAAACAGGGAGGAACCCATTCATACCCCCTATGCAGGCTAGCCATGTCTCTTTGGAACATGGCTCTGGAATTACAAATCCAACTTCAAGCACAGTTCCTGCCAGGCAAGGAAAACACGCTGGCAGACAACCTAAGCAGAAATATGACAGATCCACACAAATGGAAGTTGCATCCTCAAGTTTTTACAAAGATAATTCAAGCATGGGGAAGGCCAGACATAGATCTCTTTGCCACCCACAGAAATTACCAATTGACAAAATTCTGCTCAAGGACCTTTCATCCACAGGCCTGGAAAGTGGATGCACTCTCTTTCAGTTGGACAACAATGACAGTTTATGCCTTTCCACCGCTTCCTCTGCTGCCCAAAGTTCTATTAAAAGCCAGAGCAGACAGACCAAAGATGATTCTCATTGCTCCAGACTGGCCAAGACAACACTGGTACCCACTCCTGAGGAGCCTGACGCATTCCACACCATGGATCCTGCCTCTAATGCCTCTTCTACTGACTCAGCACAACTTCAAAACTCTTCACAGTCAGCTGAAAACACTCAATCTAGCCGCATGGAGGATTCCTTAAATTCACAACATACCCTACTCTCCAAGGAGGTGCAGGATGTCATTTTGGAGGCCAGAAGGCCTTCTACTAGAAAAGCCTACTCTGCAAAATGGAAACTGTTTTGTGCCTGGAATCAGAAAAAGGGTCAGAATCCTGAAATACTGAATTTACCTCAAATATTACAGTACCTAGCTGAGATGCTAAGCAGTGGACTTTCATTCTCCTCCATCAAAATCCATGCCTCGGCCATTTCTGCAGAATACAACACTGATCCTCCTTTATTCTCTCACCCTCTCTTAAGACAGTTCCTCAGAGGGGCTAAGAATATAAAACCCCCAAGGAAGCAACCAGTACCTGCTTGGGACCTCAATTTCATTCTAGAAAAACTGACCCTGCCTCCTTTTGAGCCAGCTGCTTCATCAGAACTGCAATATTTGACATGGAAAACAGCCTTCCTTCTGGCCATCACCTCAGCACGCAGGGTTTCGGAACTACAAGCCCTCATGACTGTGCAGCCTTTCATCATTTTCCATCAGGACAGAGTTTCCTTATGAACCAACCCTTCTTTTATGCCAAAGGTAGTATCCAGGTAGCCTTGAATCAGGCTATCCACTTACCTACTTTTTACCCTAATCCACAAAACAAAGGGGAGAGACTACTACATTCCTTGGACATTCAAAGACAGCTCCGTTATTATTTGGACAGAACAAAGCCTTACAGAAAATCAGAGCAACTCTTTGTGTCCTATGCTACAGGTGCTCAAGGGAAGCCTATTTCCAAACAGACAATCTCAAAATGGATAGCCCACTGCATTCACTTTTGTTACTCTTTTCATGGTAAAACTGTACCTACAGGCATCAGATCTCACTCCACAAGGGCCACAGCTACCTCTGCAGCTTTCCTCAGGGGGGTTCCTACCAAAGATATTTTGGAAGCAGCCACTTGGAGTTCTGTACATACTTTCTCCAAGCACTATCACCTACCATTATACTCCAAATATAGAGTGGGCTTTGCCACTGCAGTCTTGCAGGGCATCCTGGCTCCTCCTAGTTCCACCTAGTGCCTACCACCCCTTCTTTAGCTTTGGGATTCTACCCATCTGTTATGACTGCAGCTGTATGCACGATGAACATAGTACAGTTTTGTACCTACCATAAATGTAGATGTTCGAGTGCTAATACAGCTGCAGTCCAGGTTTCCCTCGCTCCTTCCCCTCTTGGGACAGTCCTAATTGCTAACACCTCCTCATACAACATGATTGGGGGTATTCTTTTATGGTGTATTTGCTTGCAACTACTGTTTTTTGATTTTATTGCATTGCATTATTACATAAATTTATGTTTTGCCTTCCTTCTGGGGGCACCTGACATCTGGGGCAAGAAAAACTGAAGAAAATGGCGTCGGCTGGTTCTTTTATACCCTTGTCACACTGACGTCAGGGAAGAAGCGACGACATCCGACGCCGGACCTAGACTTTGGAATTCGGCCAACCGAGGACCCGCCTAACAGCAGGAAAACACATCTGTTATGACTGCAGCTGTATTAGCACTCGAACATCTACATTTATGGTAGGTACAAAACTGTACTTTATTCTTCTGCCGTCTCTTGTCTGTAAAAGCATACAGTGTTATCTGTGAAAAGGGAAGTTTCCTACACTCCACGGATTTTACTTCTCTTGTCCTTCATAAAATGTTTTTGCCCTAAATCACCGAGCATTGCAGTCAGTAATTGAAAACAACGAGCATTTCAGGCAGTCAGCAGAGCCATGTGTTACCATTTCATAGTACCTGAAAAGTGCTCGTGATTGCAGACCGTTTTTAGCAATACACATAACTTTACATTGTATACTTGCTCGGCTTGTCTCAACACCAATTTCCAGGACAGTACAATAAAGCATGCAGGTTGGAATAATTGCATATCTCGTTTGTTTCACAACATGTGCTGCCCCCGAGAAAGAACCACGCAGCAGGCGGATTTGAAAGAAGATAAATGCTAGCAGTGAAGTGCAGAAAGAAAGATGAGCAGTATGTTTTTTTCAATTTTATTGGCATCACTACCAATAATACAGTGTTGTAGTATATGGACACAAGTTACTCCACATTTCTCCAACATTAATGACAATATTTCAGATCTTTATGCGCTTTTCACAACCGCAAATATCTGGTGGCGATAATGCGTAAGTACCAAATCCCTTTTCCACAGCTATGCTATAGATAAATAATGTACACACTAGTAGTTAAACATGGATGAAGATATTATGTGAGGTCTGTCTCTTCGTTAATGACACTTCAGTGAGCTGTTCAGTTTAAGAAGTACTAGCACAGCCTGTTAAATAACTGTTTCACAAAGTATGCACAAAAGAAGGTTCCCTGCGCAGTAATATGCTCCAGATACCTAGACTATTACAGTGTATGCACAGTGTGATGTGGCCAGAAATGGATCATTTGTAGTCTTAACTCGTGCCACTTCCCACATATCATTTAAAAATGCACTCAAAATGTTTCCCCTATATACTTTGGAAAGGGGCACACTATTTTCAGTTGTTGCCACTTACAGCCATGAACCGAATATTGTTATTGGTGCATTTTCATCACATATGGGTATTGTTATTGGTGCATTTTCATCATCTAATCTCTGTGAAGCTTTATACAGTACATGCTAATTTAGACAGTTCTAAACATTCCATGCTGTTTGAATCATAAAGTTTCTGAGACGTGTTTGAAAAAAATGTACTCATCAGAGTACAGTGAGTGTGTCTAGCTAAACCCTTGTACGCACTTATACAAGTTCAAGAAATTATTGATTCAAAATAGCCACCTTTCAGCTTTGTGTAAACCTATCAAAGGCCTGCATAAACTGATGACAAGCCTGGAAGGAAACCACTACAGCTCTTGTACCTCTCGAGTATATTAAAAAAAAATGTTCCTCATTCCGAGTTTAAAAAAATCCACATTCTTCATATTTCTACATTGTAAGGGTCTGCTATACATCCAGTGTCAGTGTATTTTAACAGATGCCCATTAGTAAATTATTATATTAATTCATGAAAAGAATGTTTTATAGCATAATATCAAATAACACATTCAAACTATCCTGTGAGCTTTCTAGTTTATTTATTTTATTTAACATTTGTTGACCGGGAAAGTCAGACTAGGTTTCACAGATCATGTTTTCAGTGGAGGCCCAGGGAGAAATGCTCCAGAAGCATGTCTTTAGAATGTGGGAGGAAACCGGAGTACCCAGAGGAAACCCACGCAAACGCAGGGAGAACATGCAAACTCCTCACAGAAGGCACCCCAGCCGAGAATCGAACCGGAGAACCTCTTGCTGTGAGGTGACAGCATTTACCGCTGCACCACTGCGCCGCCATAGTTAGTAAGCTGTTAATAAATGTCCCACTTTTCTAAAATAAAGAAAGCTAGTCTGTGATTCTGTCACATTCCTTGTGATACTGCAGGAAAAAATGCCAAGCATCTCAATGGCATTTATTCCACTATCTGGCTAATTGCCTTCTTACTATATTTATTGAGGAACGTGACAGAACCACAGAGGGACACATACTTTAAAAACTAAAAAGTAATAAAATATAAATAAAAAAAAAAGTTGTGTTTTTGAAAGAATCCTTTTTATTGAGTCGCTTTAAAAAGTACAAAATAAGGAAGATGAGCGAAAACTTTGCAAAAGAAACACAGAGCAGCTGATTTCAGAAAAGCATTCGAGGGTGGTTTTTACTGATTGTAGTAATAAGGTACCAGTAGTAGTAGCAGGAGTCAACAAAACCAACCTCAAATGCTTTTCTGAAATCAGCTTGCTTGTGTTTCTTTTGCAAAGTTTTAACTCGTCTTCCTTAGAGTGACTCAATAAAAGGCATTCTTTTTTTAAAAAAATCTTTTTTTATTTCTATTTTCTTTTACTATTTTAACACCTTTATTGAATTTTCACTTTTTACATAGGCAAATTTACATTTATATAAAATAAACCATATTATACCATGACCCCCCCAAAACGTGCACGCTGATTGGCCAGCGTGCCCGTTGTAAATCGAGTTATACTAATGGAAAAAGGTCCAGTCGCCCGGACTTTTTTCCATTAGTATAACTCGTTTTTTTAAAACACTGTCTCGCTATGTTAAATGGGTTTAACATATGAGACTTTAAAATAAGCAACGGAGATCTCCGTTGCTTATTTTAAAGCTGTCTCATGTTAAACCCATTTAACATAGTGAGACAGTTTTTAACGGAGAAAGCAAGATCTCCGTTGCTTTTTAAATCTCGCTATGTTAAATGAGTTTAACATAGCGAGACAGCTTTAAAATAAGCAACGGAGATGTCCGTTGCTTATTTTAAAACTGTCTCGCTATGTTAAACTCAATTAACATAGCGAGACACTAAAAAAAGCAACGGAGATCTTGCTTTCCGTTGCTTTGCTCACAACTCTGATGTACTGCGCAGGCGCAGTACATCAGAACTGCGGATGCCAGACATCTGCGGAAGGGCAGTAAACAGGCATTATACTATGCCATTATTTAAGAAAAGTAACAGTTTCTTTTCTTAAATAATGTCATGGTATAATAGCAATAACCACTTCTGGGTGTGGGTAATGCTAAATTTACCCGGTTGGCTGTTGCTCCCTCGGGCTTCGCCCTCGGGACCAAACCACGCCAACCGTGGGTAAATTTAGCATTATCCACACCCAGGCATGGGTTATTGCTATATTAACACGTTCACAGTTACAAACATTATACATCACATATATTCTGTAAAATTATCAATCCAACATTACATAAATTGTTCAATTTCTGCTTTCCCTTAAACCTGAACCAAGCCAAAAGCCTCAGAAAGGAAAGACAAACGGAATCCACACTGTGTAAATTAAGCGCTTTCGTTTTTTTAATAAAAACTTCCTCAGAATACCATACAGATACAAAACTGTACAAGACTGACTCATTTTATATCATACCCATTCATAAAATTAATGACATCATAATTGACAAATAAGTTAATTGATTAACCCTTTTGTTACATCAAATGAATAAATAATTTCATAGAACATTTAAATAGCCTATAAAACACATATTGTGTGCTTTAATTTATAATATAAAATATAAAATGTGGAACAATATTCTCTTTGAACATTAATGACCTTCCATTTTAAGCCTAAGAACAGAACTAATAGAAATACTTGTATTTAGTCCTGGAAACTGTGCTGCGTTAGTTCCTAGCTGCCATCTAAGTTCTCTGTTTTCCAAATAATCATTAAGGGGACCCCCTCTATCCCCCATAATAACCTGATCAAGCACTGAAAATCTAAAATTATGACCTGTATTACTCTTAATATGACTAGCCAATACATTTTTCATATCCTCCTTTTTGATGTCATAGAGGTGTTGGTACATTCTGCTCCTAAGGGCATTAATTGTCTTGCCAATATAGAAACAGGGACACTGGGTACACATCCCTATGTACACAACACCCTTACTACTACAAGTATATTTCTTCTTGTAGGTGTATTTCCCATAATTAGGTATACTTAATTCAGTCCCTTCCAAAATATACTTACATTGTGAGCAAAACCCACATTTAAACATACCTCTAATCTCAGGACAGCCTTCTTGTACTCTTTCCAACATGATGTTCTTCATCTCACATTGCTGCAGTCCTTACACTTGGGTAGTCCGCTGTCCTCGGTCGGCCTGAATATCAAAGTATAAGGCTGACGTCGGTCAAGGCGCATTTGACTGACATCAGGACGTCAGGGTACAAATGCGCATGACCGACGTCATATCCTCAGTCTTTTTTGCCGCATGGTCCAATGCAGAAGTAGCGTTGCAAGTGCCGTTCGGCGTTCTGAAATTTTTCGAATTCGGAGTTTCAGACCGAGTCAAAGTTGGCTAAGTACCCCGTTGGGGAATATTTTAGTTTTTTCTTGCCTCAGTGGTTTACCGGATGTCAGAAAAAGTGAATAACTGTATTTCTTGTGGGAAACAGATACCGCATAGAGACTATCATACTTTGTGTATTCCTTGTTTAGGGCCTGAGCACGACGTTGTTGGGTGTCGCTCTTGTGCTAGATTCAATAAGCGCACTATAAAGAGAAGGTTAGATTGTGCCAGGTTAGTCTTCGGGAAGCGGTGCAATTATAAAATGCCGTCGGATGCTCCGGCGCCGCTTCGAAGAAGCGCAAGGACAAAGCAGCTAAGCCTAGGCTAGAAGAGCCATCCGTACCGGACGCCGGTTCTTTAGAGGTGTCGGTGGAGCCGGTGGTTCCGCCGGAGGTTTCTCTGGAGTCCCAGGGAGAGACTTTGTTATTGCAGGATGTGGCCTCTCAGGAGGCAGGTCAGGCTGAAGGGGCTTCTCAGGTTACTGTACTCCCCACCCTTCCTAGGGTGGTTAAGCCCTCTCCTTCTGTTTCCAAGGCTTCTCCCAGAGGCAGGCCAGGTTTAGCTTCAGTTGGTGTCACCCCTAGTTCTTCAGGATCTGTGCCCAAGAAGCATATGCTTAAAATGGCAGAAGATTTGATTACTTTGATTAGAGGTTCTTTGCCCCCTCCTGATAAGAGACCTAGGGTGGAACCTGAGCTAGGGAGTTTTGAGCAGGCTTCAGATGTTTCAGAGTCTTCGGCTGAAGACTTGCAGGAGTATTCTCCTTATTCTGATTCTGATGTGGATGATTCTACTCCTTCTGCTTCTCCTCCTGAGGATTTTTCTTTTTCAGAGACTCTTCATTCCATGAGGGAGCATTTTAAGTGGGAAGGTCAGGACTTCTCTGATTCCAGGAAAAGGCTTAGGGAATTTTGTTTTACCCCAGCATAGGCCTTTGGCTATACCTCCTGTTCTGGATGTTGTGGAAGATGTGTTTGCAGAGGCTTCTCTTAATCCTGATTCTTTGCCTCCTGCTCCTGTTAAACCGGATAGGTATTACAGGGTGCCTGAAGCTCATAAGTATCTTTTAAGAGTCCTAGGGCAGACCCAGAAACTGTTAGTCAGGGGCCTAAGGGTGTTAAGGCTTCTGTTGTCAAAATCCGGTTCCTCCAGATAAAGAGGCCAGGGCTTTGGATAGATGGGGAAAGAAAGTTTATACTTCTTCCACCCTAGCTATGAGGGCTTTGAATTGCCAGTTTCACATGTTGAAATACCAAAACTATCTCCTTTCACAATTGAAGTCTAAGGTAGATGCTCTGGCGGAAGGTATTGAGTGTAAAGAGTTACAAGATTTAGTACATGTTTCTGAACAGGTGGGTAAGCATTCTTTGCAATGTGGTTTTGATGCTGTACAGGCCTCGTCTAGGGTGGCTGCCACTGGGTCAGTTCTTCGCAGGCACGCCTGGCTGAGGGATCAGAATTTATCTGACCATGTTAAGACAAGGATTTTAGATGCTCCTTTACAATCTGATGTGTTGTTTGGTTCTCCTGTTGAGGCAGTTTTAAAGAAAATGGAAGACAAGGCTAAGTCTATGCAGACTGTTAAAGATTTTTTGCAGGTTCAGCCTCCGAAGTTTAGTAGAAATTGGCCTACCAAGGGGTGGACGTATCCTTCTTATGATTCCCAGTCTAGGGGTAGATCTAGACGTGGTAGGGGCAGAGCTCAGGGCTCTTTCAGGCCTAGAACAGGGAGTTCACCTGCACAGTCTTCGGGTGAGGGCAGGGGTCAGTCCTTTCGTAAACAGACCCAATGACCTTCCTTTTCAGCTGCCAGAGCCTTCTCGTCTGGCAGCACCTTTGGGAGGAAGGTTGGCACTTTTCAAGGAAAATTGGAGTTTAATTACCCAAGACAGATGGGTATTGGATATCATACACCACGGTTACAGGTTTTATTTCCATACCTTGCCTCCTTTCAAAGGCATGCCAGACGTTCCTCCTCAGCAAAGAATAGAGGCTCACAAACAAATTTCTCTGTTACTTCAAATAGGGGCCATACAGCCGGTCCCTATGCCAGAAGTGGGCCTAGGATTTTATTCTCGCCTGTTCCTAGTACCAAAGAAAGGGAACACGTGGAGACCAATTTTGGATTTATCTATCCTCAACACTTATCTGGACATTCCCAAGTTCAAAATGTTGACGTTACAACAGCTTTTACCTCTGCTGGGCAAAGATCATTGGATGGTAACTTTGGATCTCAAGGAGGCTTACCTTCATGTTCCTATCAGACTGAGTTGCAGGAAGTATCTGCGTTTTCGGGCTGGGACTTCTCATTATCAGTTCTCTGCATTGCCCTTTGGCTTATCTACTGCCCAGAGTGTTCACGAAAGTTCTGGCTCCAGTGATAGCTTTCCTCAGGCTAAAAGGAATACAGATCTATCCTTATTTGGACGATTGCCTGATTCTGGCTCAAGGAAGGGACGAGCTTCTTCATCATTTGGAATATGTGATAGCAGTGCTAAGATGCCTGGGGTATTCTGTGAACGAAATAAAGTCCAGTCTAGTACCCTCTCAGGACATGTGCTTTCTGGGTGTAAGACTGAATACAGCATCCCAGATGGCTTTTTGACCCCGGACAAACAAAAGAATCTTTCCCTTTACTTTCATCAATTGTCTCATCAGTCCAGGCTGACTGCAAGGACAGTCCTTCAAGCCTTGGGGTTCATGGCATCTTGTATTCTGGTGCTTCCCAATGCCAAACTGCATATGAGGAAGCTACAATGGTATCTCAAAAATGTATGGACACAGCACTGCCAGGATCTGGACACTGTCATTCAAATAATACCTTGCATTCAAAAGGAATTGTTGTGGTGGGCTCAGGAATGTCACCTAAACAAGGGACTCTCTGTGACCCGGCCAGAGGCGAGTCAGATTCTAACGACAGATGCCTCAGACAAAGCTTGGGGAGCTCATCTGAATGGAAAGTGGATACAAGACAAGTGGCCTGCCAGACTACAACATCTACATATCAACTTGAAGGAGATGTTAGCAGTCCAGTTTGCATTAATAGCTTTCAAGGATTTACTTCTTCCAGGGCAGGTGTTGATTCTAACAGACAACACAACTGTCATGTGGTACATCAACAAGCAAGGTGAACGCATTCTTATCCTCTATGCAGGCAAGCAATGATTTTGTGGGAGACTGCTCTCAGTTTACAGCTAAATATTCAGGCAAGGTTTCTGCCGGGAGCACAGAACTCCTTAGCAGATGTGTTGAGCAGACGAATTATGGATCCCCACGAGTGGAAATTGGATCCTCATGTATTTCAGAAATTGACAGTGTCATGGGGAACTCCAGACATAGATCTGTTCGCTTCTCCATTAAACCACCAGCTGCCAAAGTTTTGCACGAAAAGGTTTCATCCCACAGCTTGGAAAGTGGATGCTCTTTCTTTCAATTGGAGCAATCTTCATGTGTATGCCTTTCCACCTCTGCCTCTCCTCCCAAAGGTACTACTAAAGGCCAGACAGGACAAGCCAAGGATGATTTTGATAGCTCCAGATTGGCCTCGACAGCATTGGTACCCATTACTGAGAAGCCTGGTATGGGAGCCTCCATGGCCTTTGCCTTGATTCCACACCTGTTGTCTCAGGAGGACAGTCATTTGCTCAATGTCAAGCTTCACTCTCTTCACCTAACAGCCTGGCATATTCTGTTTTGAACCATAGTGGGTCTCAACTTCCACAGCAAGTTTTGAATGTTATTTTGGAAGCTAGAAGGCCTAGTACAAGGAAAGTGTACGCAGATAAATGGAAGAGATTTTTATTTTGGAGTGCAGCAAAGGATTTTGATGTTTCTGAGCCTAATTTAAGTGTGGCTCTTCAATATCTTACTGAGTTACTGGACAAGGGTTTGTCCTTCTCTTCTATTAAGGTTCATGCTGCAGCAATTTCGCTCACTATGATTGTGACCCACCATTGTTTTCTCATCCTTTGTTCAAGCAATTTCTTAGAGGGGCAAAGAATATAAGACCCCCACGTAGAGCTCCTACTCCTGCTTGGGATCTCAATTTTGTGTTGGAGAAACTCACTCTACAACCTTTTGAGCCTGCAGCTACTACCGAGTTGAAATATTTATCATGGAAGACTGCTTTTTGTTGGCCATTACCTCTGCAAGAAGGGTTTCTGAATTGCAGGCCCTTATGGCGGTTGAGCCTTTCTTAATTTTCCATAAGGATAGGGTATCTTTACGTACTAATCCTTCCTTTATGCCTAAAGTGGTTTCTAGTGTGGCTTTAAACCAAACTATTCATTTGCCTACTTTTTATGCAAATCCCCAAAATAAAGGGGAAAAGATTTTGCACACTTTAGATGTACACAGGCAGTTGCGATATTATTTGGACAGAACTAAAGGGTTCAGGCAGTCTCAGCAGTTATTTGTTTCTTTTGCTTTGAGTTCTCAGGGCAAGCCTGTGTCAAAACAAACTATTTCTAAGTGGATTGGGTTTTGCATTGCTTTCTGTTATTCCCATCATGGCAAGGAGATTCCAGCTGGGATTAGGCCTCATTCCACCAGGGCTACTGCCACTTCGACAGCTTTTTTAAGGGGGGTGGCAACTAAAGATATTTTGGAGGCAGCTACTTGGAGTTCAGTGCATACTTTCTCTAGGCATTATCACCTTCCTCTTTATTCTAAATCTAGGGCTGGTTTGCCACTGCTATTTTGCAAGGCATTTTGGCAGCTCCTGCTTCCTTATAGTTTTGCCATCCTCCCTTACCTCTGCTTTGGGATTCTACCCAAGTGTAAGGACTGCAGCAATGTGAGATGAAGAACATAGTACAGTTTTGTACCTACCATAAATGTAGATGTTCGAAGATCCACATTGCTGCAGTCCAATTTACCCTCCCTCCTTCCCCTCTGTAGTTAGAGGCGGTTGTGTGGGTTGGGTTGTCAGTATGGTGTATATTGTATATATTGTACATATTTTTAGTGCAAGGGTGGTTGGTTGGTTGTTTGCTGTCTTTTGGTTTTGACCTTTCTTTTAGGGTCTTCTGACATCTGGGGCAAGAAAAGACTGAGGATATGACGTCGGTCATGCGCATTTGTACCCTGACGTCCTGATGTCAGTCAAATGCGCCTTGACCGACGTCAGCCTTATACTTTGATATTCGGGCCGACCGAGGACAGCGGACTACCCAAGTGTAAGGACTGCAGCAATGTGGATCTTCGAACATCTACATTTATGGTAGGTACAAAACTGTACTTTTTTTATAGTTGTATCCTTTTTATAAACTATATTAGGGCCAGTTCCTACAATATCCAAATGTTCCTGATTAATACCAAACAAATTCCAATTATGTTTTATTATATTACTTATATTTGTAAACTGATGATTATATTTGAAAATAGTGGCTCTTTTAAATGTGTTATTTTCCCTTCTGTGATCACCTGAAAAAGAGAAGTCACACCCTTTACCTAGTAAAGGGACAAAAACCCCTTGTTTTCTTTTATTTATGACCTCTTTCAAAATGTTATTAATAAACCGTAATGGATAACCTCTGTTTGTTAACATTCCCTTTAAGGTATGAATTTGGTCTAAAAACTCTTGATAATCAGAAATCATCCTAGCCAACCTCACTCCCTGTCCTTTCACCAGTGCCTTCATCTGACAAAGTGGATGGAAACTGGTGAAATGCAGAAGTGAGTTGGAATATGTGGGTTTTCTAAAAATAGTAGTCTCAAAACAATTGTTAAGGTTGTTTTTGTAAATAGTAATATCCAGATAATCAATTTTCTCATTTGATATAGTATGTGAAAATTCCAAAAAAGTTGTACTTTCTTTAATAAATCCCCAAAATTCATTTAATAATTCCAAACTTCCATCCCATAAAATGACTATGTCATCTAGGTACCGCCCATAATATTTCCAGTATTTTTCTTAGGGGCTAGCCATAATAAATTCAGTCTCCCAAAATGCTAAAACTATGTTGGCAAAAATGGGTGCACAAGTAGCCCCCATGGCTACACCTTTACTTTGTTTAAATAGTTGTCCCTCAAATACAATTATATTGGTGTCCAAAATAACTTCCATAAGGCTTCTAAGAGTAAGAATCCTGTCATGCCTCATTTCAGTAAACCGACATAGGTATGAGTAAAACCAGTCAATACCAATTTCATGGGGGATGACGGAAAACAAATCCTTGACATCTATGGTTACAAAAATAAGGCTATAATTATACATGTTTTTATTGATCTTTTTTAATAAGTCCCATGAGTCCTTAATGATCCAGTTACAATTATTTAATATATTTTTCAATTGTGAATCTATGAATTTAGCTATAAAATAAGTTTTTGACGCTTTTGCGTCAACTATAGGTCTAAGGGGGGGGGGGTTGTTTACATCTTTATGTAACTTTGGTATACCAAAAGTAGTGGCAATCTTTGGACATTTTACTTCCATATAAGACCATTCATCTAATGTGATTTGTCTATTCAGAAGAAGTTCTTCCAATATGATGTCCACTTTCCTATAAAGGATGTTTTTCTCATTAATACTGATCTGACAATACGTGTCAGTATACAGAATCTCAAACATTTTGTTAATATATATATTTTTGTCCATGATTACTGGACTTCTGGAGCATTTCTCCCCGGGCCTCCACTGAAAACAGGATCTGTGGAACATAGTCGGACTTACCCGGTCAACAAATGTTAAATAAAATAAAAAAAAATAAATAAATTACTAACCCACCCCCCTTATCAGGCTTCATAATCCTTATAGACTTATTTCCACAAATTTCCTTTAATAGATTCATCTCATTTCTACTTAAATTATTTTCTTCATTTTCCACCCTACCAATTGTTTTAAACATCTTACGCATATCATATTCACACATTTTTTCAAATGTTTGCACAATCGGACACAAAGGGGGATTAAAAGAGCTAGCTTTTCTACACACATGTTCACCACTGTTATCAAAGCCACTTTCTTTAAAATAAAATTGAAAGTTTAACTTCCTTGTATAAAGTTTTAAATCTATCAAACTTTCATCCAGCCCTCCTTTTCTAGAAGGAACAAAAGACAGGCCTTTTTCAAAAATGTCACCAATATCATTATTGAAAGTACATGAACTATAATTGTATACTTTAAAGTCACAGTTTTTATTACACAAAATCTGAAATGGACTAATTTTTAGGTTGTCGTCTTCACAAAGACCATTATATGAAACATTTTCCACATCAATTTCTTCACATGCATTAACCACAGATGTTTGACTCAACAAATCATTTATTATATCTCGTGGGTCAAGTTGTTTTAGTACATTATCCCTCTTCCCCCTCCCCATAAAGTTGAAATTGTACTGCCCCATTCCCCCTCTCTGATTCTTCAGCCTTTCTGACCTCCTCAGAGGGGAGAAATTCTAAAGGGTTTAAATCAGAATCTCTGATATCAGATGTCTGATGGTTGTTACCACCAATTTCCCTATCAAAACCATCACCAAAATTGTTGTCAAACCTATTTTGACTAGGGGGTGGTGGTGGAGGATATGCTCTATGTTCAGCATATTCTTTCTCATCTCTTTTCAACTTTTTTTCTTTTTTACTCTTTAACCCATTTATAAATATATGATCATACTGTACTTTGTAAAAATTAAACAATAAATCAGATTCAATACTGTTGTTAACATGCTTTATATTTTCATTAAGATTTACCATTTTTTTGTTATTTTCCTTAACAAGACAGTCCAACAATTCACATCCATGTCTATTAACCATTTGGATTAATTCAAGATGAAACTCTGAATTCTTTATCAGTCCAGTTGGATAACGCCAAAGACGGAGTCCTTTTGGAATCTGTTCCCTTTTCTGACACTCACGAAGATAGCTGTTCTCTAATTGTAGTTTGCGAAATTCAAAAGTGTATTTTTCAAGCAAATCTAATTGTTCATTTAACGAACCGTTGTTGTTTTGAGTGTCCGACACATTACTGTTCCATTCACGACCACCTTCAAGCCACTGGCTTAAGGTTTTCCTTCCATTGAAGGAACTGTCCCTGAAAGTACCTGCATGAGGGGAAGTCCGTTCCTCTTCTCTCCCCGTCGTGTTTCCTCTATTAGCGTGTTGACGCTGAGCTGGTGTAATTTGAAAATTGCTGGGCTCGTTCTCACCAGCATTACTGCTTGTATGTCTAGGCTGAAACCCACACTCAACCTGTGGAACGCCACTCTGTTGTTGAGTCAGTCTTTCCATAAGTGCAACTAAATTGCCAATGGTATTGTTCAAGTTCGAAAGAGACATTGCTAGTGAACCAAGTGTAGGTGGATCCCCACCGTCAATACCTTCCATAATAAACTGTTAAACCACGAACTTTTCCACGAACCAGAACCAAGCCAAAAGCCTCAGAAAGGAAAGACAAGACGGAATCCACACTGTGTAAATTAAGCACTTTCGTTTTTTTAATAAAAACTTCCTCAGAATACCATACAAACAAACAGATACAAAACTATACAAGACTGACTCATTTTATATCATACCCATTCATAAAATTAATGACATCATAATTGACAAATAAGTTAATTGATTAACCCTTTTGTTACATCAAATGAATAAATAATTTCATAGAACATTTAAATAGCCTATAAAACACACATGGTTTTTACTGACTGTAGTAATAAGGTACCAGTAGTAGTAGCAGGAGTCAACAAAACCAACCTCAAATGCTTTTCTGAAATCAGCTTGCTTGTGTTTCTTTTGCAAAGTTTTAACTCGTCTTCCTTAGAGTGACTCAATAAAAAGCATTATTTTTTTAAAAAAATCTTTGTTTTATTTCTATTTTATTTTACTATTTTAACACCTTTATTGAATTATCACTTTTTACATAGGCAAATTTACATTTATATAAAATAAACCATATTAACATGTTGACAGTTACAAATATTATACATCACATATATTCTGTAAAATTATCAATCCAACATTACATAAATTGTTCAATTTCTGCTTTCCCTTAAACCTCACTCCTCCTCCAAAGCATTGTTCTACATGTATTGTTTCCAAAATTGCCATTGTTTTCTATATAATTTGCTTTTTTCTAAAGATCCAGCTTCCAGTTCTTTTGTCATTGTTACAATGTTCACTAATTCAAATATGGATGGTTTAGACTTTGATTTTCATTTTATAGCAATCGTTTTTTTCAGCCACCACAATTAAACTTAACAAGGCCTTACTGTGTCTAGGCAGTTCAAATCCTGTATCCAAGCTTAAAAATAATTTCGTTAGTTATATCCATTTGCTCACACAGTATTTCAACAAGAGAAGAAGTGTCTTTTACCTCCCAAAGACTCAGCAACCACAGTATTTCTGACAGAGTTCTCTGCAAGGGATTTTTAAAGTTACCCTCCCAAACAGATGCTCCCAGTTAACTCTTTCTTCCTTATCACACCTTCAATATTTGCATTTACCTGTGGAAAAATTCGTTGGAGTCTTCTTGAGGTATAAAAAAAGTCTGAAAATACTTCTAAACAAAAATGATAAATCTTCTACACTTTGTTGTATATTGAAGGAGTTATGCATATGCCCTCTCATTGTTTTAACCAACTAGGTGATGACTACAGGAAAAGAGTCCATTGGCTAAAGACTGAGCTGGATGATTGGTTCAAATACGAATGCTGAATTACTGATACAGTGTTAGGTGTTCAGAACAGTACTTTGCTAGTGTGTCTGCATTCACTCTGGGATAATTCAGTTTTAAAACCTTACATGCTCTATTGTTATTTATTGATCTGATTAACAAATTTCAGGGGGACAATCCATTTGCCCAGAAATGTTGGGACCTCCTGTAACCTTCTGAACAGAGAGTTAAACTGACTTATTGTCTATCAACTGTCCCATCAGTTAGCTGCTTATATTTCTGAATGTGGCTACTTCATCCTTTAGTCTGTACCTTTAATAGCGTATATCTAGCTAATAATATAAGCCATAAACTCCTAGTATGGTACACATGATGCTGGTTTGACTGGTATCTTGTAACAGTCATCTTGTTCCTTCCTGATGATCAAGTAATTTTATTTTGAATTATGTTTTAACTTCAGAATATGCATTTAGATAAATTTGTTTTTAAGTAGTGTTTTTTTAACTTTAAACTAGCATGTCATACGTCTATATTTTCCACCCAGCATCTCTTTCTTGTCTGTGCCCTCTTTGTAGCATAAGATAACCATCCAGTGACCAAAAAACAGACTTAAGCGTCATTGCAAAGGCTGCTACCACACAGGAAAATATACTTCAAATTCAGAAAACGTCAACCAGCATTATGATCTGCTGGTAACTCAGTAAGACTTGAATTCCCTTCACTGAGATTTTCTCTCTTGATCTAACATAATGAGACCAAATTTCTGCAAGTAACTTGAGGAGAGCACTCCACATAATCAAACATTTGTAATGTTGAGAGCACTCCACATAATCAAACATTCGTAATGTTGAGAGCACTCCACATAATCAAACATTCGTAATGTTGAGAGCACTCCACATAATCAAACATTCGTAATGTTGAATAAATTTATCACAGAAGTGATGACTGAAAGTTATCCGATCGCTTCTGCAGATATTAAGTCTCTGCAAGATTGTGCACAGTGGGGATCGGGAAATTTGCCCTTTCCATACTGTAGTATGATCTAAGAGTTGGTATATATAATTAGCAGGGGGTGTGGGGGCACATCCCCCCCCACATAGGCGGTAAAAGGGGGTTTGCCCCCCCCCTGAAAAAAACAATGTTTTGTTATTTTGGCTTTCAATCTGTCAGAATCTATCATTAGCCATTTGTTTGTGTACTTCAGTGTTTCAAAGTATCCCCCTCTGGAGCAAGATTCCTTAAGAAAATAGTTGTGGGTGATTGTGTCTGTTTCAGTTTAGCACAAGGTTTGGGTCCCTATCCAACAAAACCTTGCACCATGAAGTCATGATCTTAGTATGTCTTGCAAGCATGTAAAACATCCTTTGTGTGTGTTTGTGGCTGATTCAGTTCTTAGTATGCATCTATGAATAGACCACCATTCAGACATGTAATTAAAATATGAATATGTTCATCATCTGTATCGGTGCTGCAATTACATTCCCCATCCATGGGAATTAGCTTTAGGTGAATGTGTGACTTCCAGAGAGAGACTCCTTGCCCATGATATTCGACTGTAAGCAGCAAATCGGAGAACCGCCTACTCTCTCTATTGTTTTTATTGTTTTGGTGTAAGAAGTGATCAGTCATTTGGCAGTCCCTTTCAGGCCACTTCCAAAGAATAAGTACCTGGATTAGGAAGCTTTATTTGTTTTTTTTTTTTTTTTTATCTTATTGCAGTAATTAAGATTGTGTGTACTTATGAGATTTTATTTCTGAATTCACGCGTTTGTGTTTTTTTCCCTGAGGTCCATGATGTCTGCAGAAAAACTTAAGTGAATAAGTATGCCTGCCAAAGAGAGGTTGTTTCTAATGATTACTGTGTTTTTCCATTTGAGAGAGGACCACATGGTCTCCTCCTGTTTGCACATTGTAACCTTTTAGCAATCATGAAATTAGAAGGCCTTCAAGCACATAAAGCTATTGGCACTGCTGCAAGAAACCTCTGTCACTTTTGGAAACTATCGCCTAAGAAGAAAAAAAGACAGAAAAATGGAAAAGCCAAATGACTGGTTGTATGTGAACCAACCAGGGAAGAGTGAGAGATCACAGTGGCTCCATAAGTCTCACCAAGTACTGAGGCTATTGCATCAGGTAAACAATTTTCTTTTCTACCTAAGATCCTGGGACCTGTGTTTACCACATTCTCAGCTGACCTGACTGTGTTGGAAGAAGACAGCAGAAGTTCTGATATGGTCAGTATTCATCAGATCTATCACTGACTACAATGCCCCCTTTGGTATGTTCCTAACCAGGCATATCCAACAACTGGGAAGTCCACAGAGGTTTATCACTAAAAAAATACAGGGCATAAGTAATATGTCCTCTGCAGACTGCCTCATGACCCTGTCCCCTTTATTCTGTCTCCTACAGGCTTTTGAGGGGAGATCTATGCCTGGCATACACAGCATTATCAGATCACACTCTCGACCTCCTGCATATCCAGAAAACAAACAGTACCAGAATTATCCATTCTAAAGACTTGAACCTTGCCTGTGATATAATTAGGAACTGCTGGAAAGATGGGTATGTATCCCAGACACTACCCTGTCTATGGAACAGGCTCCCCATCCATGTGAAGCAGAGTTCCTCCCTAATCCAGTTCAGGTGCAGCTTGGACAATTGGATGGGAAACTGGAAATCCATCCCTGGTTTGGCACCTATGTCTCTAATGGACACAGGTAACCTGTAAATGGTTCATCTCCCAGGCCCATGCTTACACTTATCAAGGGTATCAGAACTCGGAGATTTGGGATGTATGGCTAGGCTTAAAAAGGCCCTTGTGGTCATTAGCCTAGTAAGCACCTATGAACCTATGCGGCTGACTGGCACAGAATTACCACTCAAGGGGCACATCCTTCAATGTCAGGGACAGCTCCCCCAATAAAGAGAAACAGGGCCCCTCTGTTTGACCATTGCTATTCAGAGCTGGATGAGGATGAGCTGACATACTTCCTCCAGATCTCCTCACCCTCACGGTGTGACACCAGTGACACTGTTTCACTGGACTGCCCTAGAGAAATCATATTCTTTACTAAGATGCTTAACTTTGAGGGAATATTTTAAATGGTTCTCTAAAGCGGTATCTGAATCACACAAATACCAGTGTTAACCTCTTGGCAGCTGAGGAACCAAGACCTATATCTCTACGTAGGGTGTTCTAGGTTTTTAGAAATGCCTTTAAATTTGGCATCCTTGGAGTTTGACAACTCCATCCTCTATCAAACCAGATAGAGAGGGTTAAGGACATGAGTGGGACAAGTGTGTGTATGTGTATATATATATTTATTTATTTTATGGCACAAATTGTGTGTGGAAAACAGATATTCAATTTGGAACTGATGTTGAAAAACACTAATTGCAAGTATATATACAGACTGAGACACTGTCATAGACACAAACAAATGACAGATGCTTAGACTGGGAATGGGGAAGTTGGATGTCTTCAAAAGTGGAAAAGGGGGAGTTAAAGCATTTGCCATGTAAATTAAATATGGCAAGCACTAAAGGAGCCAACCAAAGATGTTTTTTCCTACATGTAAAATGGTCATTTAGTTGGGGACGTTATACAATGTGTGTAGACAATGTGGACAAAAGGAACATAATATAAAACTGTGTCAATCAGAATATTATAAATGTCACAAGAAATGACATTTTTGGATGGACTGTGAAGTTATTCAAGTTGAATTGCACCCACAAACAAATAAAATGTTTATTTCATCATGTTTTGGTGTTTCCTACATTTTAACACCACTCTGGGACTATTTACAGGTTTTTAAATAAATATTTTTATATGTAATTTATGAGTCTGACCACATGGGGTCTAGCATCTTGAAGTGATCCTGATTGTTTAATCTGCCTCTAGGTATCCCACAATGCAGTGCTTGTTTGTAAAAAAAATATATTACACAGGCCTCTTTCTTCCTAAAGCTCCTGTCACTGCATTGATTTTACATGCATACACTGCTGTCTTTCAGTCAGTTTTAAGTAACATTTCATGCCATTCAGTGACTACTTAAAAAAAATACAAACCGTGAAAATGCCACCGAACAGAACTTCAAAGTGCTTTTTACTGCTGCTTTTTTTTTAGAATGGCAAAAATTGCAGTCTTTTGTGAAGCTAGGGTTGCCACCTTTTCAAATGGCCAAAGTGGGACATTTTTGGTAAAATCATCAGATTTTACAGGCCGACACATACCCACGGTCAGTACAAAGGTTAGAACTTAACTTTTTTGCCTAAATAAAAGCTTATTATTGTAGCATTTTAGTTGCTTATTCTGTTTCTTATAACATTTAGGTATTTTAGATGCAGAATAACTGTTTTATGCAATGATTACATAAAATATAGGAAATAATTTTGTCCTAAAATCTCAGGACATTTGCCATTTTTACAATTTTTTGTCAGGACACAGCTGCCCAAAGAGGGACTGTCCCTCGCAAAGTGGGACAGGTGGTAACCCTATGTGAAGCCTGAATTGTACTACTACAACTCATCTCCCATCCCCCTTTACACCTAACTTCCCTAGCTGTCATAGTGCTAATGGTAATTTGAGCAGTTTACCAGCTGTGATTGACAGCTGACAGCAGGAAACGACTTATGTACTGTTTCTTTGTTCTAGCATTTACTTTCTATACAGGTAGGGGAAGAACCAGGGAGCTGTGACATCACAGCATGGGTGGGTTTTTAGGACGGTCGTGGTGATGTCAGTTTGGGGAGAAAACTGGCCAGAATTTTTGGAAAGTGAATCCACCACAGTACAGTAAGGTACTGTTCAAGTGAAGAGAAACAGTTGATTTAAAATATTTTAAAATGCTGTATTGTTTATTCTTAGCTGGGACTGTAAATAGGGAGAAAAAGGACAGAGAAGTTGAGCATTTAATAATAGAATCTTGTCATCATTTAATGATGATGCTGTAATTAGTAGTGATATAAATTACAAGATGAACAATTCTGATATGCAAATGGAAAAATAATGTAGATGACTGTATCTCAAATACATCTGATGAAAATCACAATATAGAAGAGATATTTGCAACAGAGGAGGAGTAGGAATAGTATTGTAAACTGATTTTGAAGAAGGAGAGGATGGTAACTGGAAACAAATAAGACATGGAAATTCTGTAGGAAAATAAGTTTGAGATAGAGGAAAATAAAATTGTTAAATTTAAACAATACAAAAGGGAAAGGATAGCTTGCATATTGTTTCTGTAAATGCCAACAGAATGTGATGTGGAGTGATTTATAGAATTGAGATGGTGTGGAAAACTAGAAACTTGCATAGCATGTTTACTGGACATCATAATCTCAACATAAGAGAGTAGTTTGAACTGTTATGGAAAAAGAAAGTTGTAATGGAACTTTGGGACTGAAAAATGTTGAGGTTTTGCAGTATTGTTTAGACATGATTGCATTACAATTTTAGATTATGTAATTGTTAAAGCAGGTAAAGTTTCTGTATGGATATAAAACTGAAGTGCACCTATGATGCTTTGCTGTATGCATATACAGATGGGAAGAAAATAGTAGAATTATTTGAGCAATTAATATATGTAATGGTGGAGATGGATGGGATTATCGTGTGATATTTGAATTGTAACTTTACAAAGTGTAAGGGGAAGTGGCAAAGGATTTGAGGAAATAAAGTATAATAACTTTAGAGCAGTTACCGCGGTGGTGGTGTTGCGGTAGCATTGTCGCCTCACAGTAAGACGCTGTCCAGTTCGATTCTCAGCTAGAGCATCTTCTGCGTGGAGACCTGCGTTAATGGGCGTACCTTCGTTGAAAGTTGTGCGTCAGGGCTGGTAACTCGGCACGTAAAAATCAACTACCAATCATTAGCGGACCGGAGTTCCACTGTGGCGACCCCTAACCAGGAAAAGCCGAAAGACACAACAACAATAACTTTAGAGCAGTTAGAGAATAAAAGGCATGGACTTGTACATATGCCCAAGCAATGTAAAAACAGAAATTGATTTTATGTGTATATAAACTCTGTTAAAAGTTACAAGAAGGAGTAAAGGTGACAGAATTTGCAGATCATAACACTATTTAGGTAGGATAGTTATAGACCGGTAAACTATAGAGCAAGGTATGGGAATTAAGAAATTAATTGGGGAGAATGTGGGTAAAAAAGAACAGATTAAGAAACTATGCGAAGAATATAGGACAAGTATTCCATTTTATAATACATGGATGGATTGGAGAAAGACTGGACAAGATAAGGGATTTTATGGGAAGTAATTAAAATAAATTGCAGATTTTTATGGAAAAAGGAAAGTGTGTATTTAATAAGATAAAGGAAAACTTATACGCAGCCTGGCAGATTTTTTCAAAAAGGTCAAAGCAATGGTTGATAGATGTGTACTAGGCTAACAGCCGTGGAGCCCATATAAACCTAGCCCAAGAAGATTCCCTGTTGACTCGCATAGTTTCCATTGGGAAGTTATCTTTCCCAGGAACTACTACATTAACAATATGCCCCTAAGAACTGAAGCAGTTGTTTAGGACTTGGGAACATATGTGATAGTAACCTAACTTTTGGCCAACATGTATCCATTGTTGCAAAAAGGTCCTTCTATATTATACAGCTTATAAACAAAGAAATTGTATACAGATCTAGGGATGTCACAGCCCTTATTAGGCCAATCATTGAATATAATGCACCCTTTTGTATGTCTCTGTCCAACCACATGCAACAAACTGGAACACACCCAGAGATACCTTACTAAAAGGATGCAAGACCTAAACAACATGTCCGACATGGGCCAACACAAAGCCCTTGACTATACTCTGTATCCTACAGACTGCTAAGAGGTGAACTGTGTCTGGTTTCAAAGCATCCTCTGACTCATTACTGATGGATTTATTACACATCAGAAAGTCAAATGACATCAGAAATGCTTTGTCTGAATCTAAACCTCTTTTGCAATATCAACAGAACAGTTGAGAGATAGGTACACCTCACAGAAGATACTGCTGCTGTGGAACCAACCACATAAAACAAAGTTCATCCCTGTCCATTTTCAAGGACAACCTTAATATATCGATGGGAAACAGAAAATTTAACCTAGAACTGCCCCCTGTACTACTTAGGTTCATAGGTAGGTACTAGGCTATCTGTCCGAGGGTATTTATAAGCCTAGCCAGAGTGAGTCGGCTTTCGCCACCCCATTGATTAATTAACTGAGCCTCTGTCAAGCAGAGCCAATGAAGTGATCCCAGGGGTGTACTTTTTGTTACCCATCCACTTGTCAAGGCTTCTCTTGAAGAGTGTTAGTGAGGGGCTCTGCCTAATGTAGTTAGGAATTTTGTTCCAAAGCATGGGGAGTCTCTGTGACAGGAATCTATCCCTCCAGCATGTTCTATTTATTGTTGTGGCGAGGTTTAGCTCACTAGAGTGCGTGGCTCACAATGACTTGGATTTCTTTAGGTGGAGCATGTCCATCAATTCTGAGTTGGACATGGCTTTGTAAGTTGGGCAGAGATCACCTCTGAGTAAGTGATATGCCACTGAGTACAGCGGGAGTTTTTTCAGTCGGGCTGCATAGGACATATGTTTGAGGCCATTAATCCTCTTGGTGAGGTGCTTTTCTGGTCTTTAATGGACAGAGGCAGCGCCTAAATGCTTTATCTCATTCATGGGTCCCCTCAAATGATCTGTTTTATGATCCCAGTTATTCCCATTAGGGATAATCTATAATTATTGACCATGGGATGGGTAAGGCCAATCTCTAACTAAATGGGATAGGTTATTTCAAGCACAAAAAGGGAAACTGGCTATGTTTAAAATGGTCCACAAGGACAGCTAGCCTAGTACTTACCTACAAACCTATAAGGAAAACAAAGGAAGAACGGAACATTTTAAAGAGACAGCAGTAATTGTTCAGGGAAAGAAAGAGGAGCTGTCATCTTTTGGCAAAAAATGAAAAAAAAAGGAAATGAATATAGAAGAAATAGTAAATGAAGAATGATATAGGGTCAAGGATCAAGACGTAGAATGGAAAATAAGAAAGACTGAGCCAAGTGACAATTCTATAAAGGAAACCATAATAAGACGGTGTAGAATGGAAAAAGAGAATGACTGAGCCAAGTGACAATTCTATAAAGGAAACAATAATAAGACTGTGTAGAATGGAAAATGAGAAAAGACTGAGCCAAGTGACAATTATATAAAGGAAACAATAATAAGACAACGTAGAACGGAAAATGAGAAAGACTGAGCCAAGTGACAATTCTATAAAGGAAACAATAATAAGACAATGTAGAATGGAAAATGAGAGAGACTGAGCCAAGTGACAATTATATAAAGGAAACAATAATAAGACAACGTAGAATGGAAAATGAGAAAGACTGAGCCAAGTGACAATTATATAAAGGAAACAATAATAAGACTGTGTAGAATGGAAAATGAGAAAAGACTGAACCAAGTGATAATTATATAAAGGAAACAATAATAAGACGATGTAGAACGGAAAATGAGAAAGACTGAGCCAAGTGACAATTATATAAGGGAAACAATTATAAGACAACATAGAATGGAAAATGAGAAAGACTGCGCCAAGTGACAATTATATAAAGGAAACAATAATAAGACAACATAGAATGGAAAATGAGAAAGACTGAGCCAAGTGACAATTATATAAAGGAAACAATAACACAACGTAGAATGGAAAATGAGAAAGACCGAGCCAAGTGACAATTCTATAAAGGAAACAATAATAAGACGATGTAGAATGGAAAATGAGAAAGACCGAGCCAAGTGACAATTCTATAAAGGAAACAATAATAAGACGATGTAGAATGGAAAATGAGAAAGACCAAGCCAAGTGACAATTATATAAAGGAAACAATAATAAGACAATGTAGAATGGAAAATGAGAAAGACCGAGCCAAGTGACAATTATATAAAGGAAACAATAATAAGACAATGTAGAATAGAAAATGAGAAAGACCAGGCCAAGTGACAATTATATAAAGGAAACAATAATAAGATGGTGTAGAATGGAAAATGAGAAAGACTGAGCCAAGTGACAACTCTATAAAGGAAACAATAATAAGACGGTGTAGAATGAGAAAGACTGAGCCAAGTGACAATTATATAAAGGAAACGATAAGACAACGTAGAATGGAAAATGAGAGAGACTGAGCCAAGTGACAATTATATAAAGGAAACAATAATAAGACGACGTAGAATGGAAAATGAGAAAGACTGAGCCAAGTGACAATTATATAAAGGAAACAATAAGACAACGTAGAATGGAAAATGAGAAAGACTGAGCCAAGTGACAATTCTATAAAGGAAACAATAATAAGACAACGTAGAATGGAAAATGAGAAAGACTGAGCCAAGTGACAATTATATAAAGGAAACAATAATAAGATGGTGTAGAATGGAAAATGAGAAAGACTTAGCCAAGTGACAATTATATAAAGGAAACAATAATAAGACAACGTAGAATGGGAAATGAGAAAGACTGAGCCAAGTGACAATTATATATATGACATATATATGACAGACTGAGCCAAGTGACAATTCTCTAAAGGAAACAATAAGACAACGTAGAATGGAAAATGAGAAAGACTGAGCCATATTTGACAGAGGGAGGGTGGGCCTAATGGTTAAAGTGTTTGCCTTACAAACACAAGGTGCAGGGTTTGAGTCTCACAAGGGATAATTGGCTAGGCTTGAAATGGCTCGCAAGGACAGTTAGCTTAGTACTAACCTATGAACCTATATAAAGGAAACAATAATAAGACAACGTAGAATGGAAAATGAGAAGACTGAGCCAGGTCACAATTCTATAAAGGAAACAATAAGACAGCGTAGAATGGAAATTGAGAAAGACAGCCAAGTGACAATGATATAAAGGAAACGATAAGACAATGTAGAATGGAAAATGAGAAAGACTGAGCCAAGTGACAATTTTATAAAGGAAACAATAAGACAACGTACAATGGAAAATGAGAAAGACTGAGCCAAGTGACAATCCTGTAAAGGAAACAATAATAAGACAACGTAGAATGGAAAATGAGAAAGACTGAGCCAAGTGACAATTCTATAAAGGAAACAATAATAAGACAATGTAGAATGGAAAATGAGAGAGGCTGAGCCAAGTGACAATTCTGTAAAGGAAATAATAATAAGACAATATAGAATGGAAAATGAGAGAGACTGAGCCAAGTGACAGTTCTATAAAGGAAAAAATAATAAGACAACCTAGAATGGAAAATGAGAAAGACTGAGCCAAGTGACAATTATATAAAGGAAACAATAATAAGACAATGTAGAATGGAAAATGAGAGAGACTGAGCCAAGTGACAACTATATAAAGGAAACAATAATAAGACAACGTAGAATGGAAAATGAGAAAGACTGAGCCAAGTGACAATTCTATAAAGGAAACGATAAGACAACGTAGAATGGAAAATGAGGGAGACTGAGCCAAGTGATAATTATATAAAGGAAACAATAATAAGACAACGTAGAATGGAAAATGAGAAAGACTGAGCCAAGTGACAATTCTATAAAGGAAAAAAATAATTAGACAACGTAGAATAGAAAATGAGAAAGACTGAGCCAAGTGACAATTCTATAAAGGAAAAAATAATAAGACAATGTAGAATGGAAAATGAGAAAGACTGAGCCAAGTGACAATTATATAAAGGAAACAATAATAAGACAATGTAGAATGGAAAATGAGAAAGACTGAGCCAAGTGACAATTATATAAAGGAAACAATAATAAGACAACGTAGAATGGAAAACGAGAAAGACTGAGCCAAGTGACAATTATATAAAGGAAACGATAAGACAACGTAGAATGGAAAATGAGAGAGAATGAGCCAAGTGACAATTATATAAAGGAAACAATAATAAGACAACGTAGAATGGAAAATGAGAAAGACTGAGCCAAGTGACAATTATATAAAAGAAACAATAATAAGACAACGTAGAATGGAAAATGAGAAAGACTGAGCAAAGTGACAATTCTATAAAGGAAACAATAATAAGACGGTGTAGAATGGAAAATGAGAAAGACTGAGCCAAGTGACAATTCTATAAAGGAAACGATAAGACGACATAGAATGGAAAATGAGAAAGACTGAGCCAAGTGACAATTATATAAAGGAAACAATAATAAGATGGTGTAGAATGGAAAATGAGAAAGACTGAGCCAAGTGACAATTCTATAAAGGAAACAATAAGACAACGTACAATGGAAAATGTGAAAGACCTGAGCCAAGTGACAATTCTATAAAGGAAACAATAATAAGATGGTGTAGAATGGAAAATGAGAAAGACTGAGCCAAGTGACAATTATATAAAGGAAATGATAAGACAACGTAGAATGGAAAATGAGAGAGACTGAGCCAAGTGACAATTCTATAAAGGAAAAAATAATAAGACAACGTAGAATAGAAAATGAGAAAGACTGAGCCAAGTGACAATCCTATAAAGGAAAAAATAATAAGACAATGTAGAATGGAAAATGAGAAAGACTGAGCCAAGTGACAATTATATAAAGGAAACAATAATAAGACAACATAGAATGCAAAATGAGAAAGACTGAGCCAAGTGACAATTCTATAAAGGAAACAATAATACGACAATGTAGAATGGAGAATGAGAAAGACTGAGCCAAGTGACAATTATATAAAGGAAACAGTAAGACAACGTAGAATGGAAAATGAGAAAGACTGAGCCAAGTGACAATTATATAAAGGAAACAGTAAGACAACATAGAATGGAAAATGAGAAAGACTGAGCCAAGTGACAATTCTATAAAGGAAACAATAATAAGACGACGTTGAATGGAAAATGAGAAAGACTGAGCCAAGTGACAATTATATAAAGGAAACAATAATAAGAAAATGTAGAATGGAAAATGAGAAAGACCGAGCCAAGTGACAATTATATAAAGGAAACAATAATAAGATGGTGTAGAATGGAAAATGAGAAAGACTGAGCCAAGTGACAATTGTATAAAGGAAACAATAACAAGACAATGTAGAATGGAAAATGAGAAAGACTGAGCCAAGTGACAATTCTATAAAGGAAACAATAATAAGACTGTGTAGAATGGAAAATGAGAAAGACTGAGCCAAGTGACAATTCTATAAAGGAAACAATAATAAGACGACGTAGAATGGAAAATGAGAAAGACTGAGCCAAGTGACAATTATATAAAGGAAACAATAATAAGACGACGTAGAATGGAAAATGAGAAAGACTGAGCCAAGTGACAATTATATAAAGGAAACAATAATAAGACGGTGTAGAATGGAAAATGAGAAAGACTGAGCCAAGTGACAATTCTATAAAGGAAACAGTAATAAGACGACGTAGAATGGAAAATGAGAAAGACTGAGCCAAGTGACAATTCTATAAAGGAAACAATAATAAGACAATGTAGAATGGAAAATGAGAAAGACCGAGCCAAGTGACAATTATATAAAGGAAACAATAATAAGATGGTGTAGAATGGAAAATGAGAAAGACTGAGCCAAGTGACAATTATATAAAGGAAACAATAACACGGTGTAGAATGGAAAATGAGAAAGACTGAGCCTAGTGACAATTATATAAAGGAAACAATACTAAGACTGTGTAGAATGGAAAATGAGAAAGACTGAGCCAAGTGACAATTCTATAAAGGAAACAATAATAAGACGGTGTACAATGGAAAATAAGAAAGACTGAGCCAAATGACAATTCTATAAAGGAAACAAAAAGATGGTGTAGAATGGAAAATGAGAAAGACTGAGCCAAGTGACAATTATATAAAGGAAACAATAATAAGACAATGTAGAATGGAAAATGAGAAAGACTGAGCCAAGTGACAATTATATAAAGGAAACGATAAGACAACGTAGAATGGAAAATGAGAGAGACTGAGCCAAGTGACAATTCTATAAAGGAAAAAATAATAAGACAACGTAAAATAGAAAATGAGAAAGACTGAGCCAAGTGACAATTATATAAAGGAAAAAATAAAAAGACAATGTAGAATGGAAAATGAGAAAGACTGAGCCAAGTGACAATTATATAAAGGAAACAAAAAGAAGACAACATAGAATGCAAAATGAGAAAGACTGAGCCAAGTGACAATTATATAAAGGAAACGATAAGACAACGTAGAATGGAAAATGAGAGAGACTGAGCCAAGTGACAATTATATAAAGGAAACAATAATAAGACGACGTAGAATGGAAAATGAGAAAGACTGAGCCAAGTAACAATTATATAAAGGAAATGATAAGACAACGTAGAATGGAAAATGAGAGAGACTGAGCCAAGTGACAATTATATAAAGGAAACAATAATAAGACGACGTAGAATGGAAAATGAGAAAGACTGAGCCAAGTGACAATTATATAAAGGAAACAATAAGACAACGTAGAATGGAAAATGAGAAAGACTGAGCCAAGTGACAATTCTATAATGGAAACAATAATAAGACAACGTAGAATGGAAAATGAGAAAGACTGAGCCAAGTGACAATTATATAAAGGAAACAATAATAAGATGGTGTAGAATGGAAAATGAGAAAGACTTAGCCAAGTGACAATTATATAAAGGAAACAATAATAAGACAACGAGAATGGGAAATGAGAAAGACTGAGCTAAGTGACAATTATATATATGACATATATATGACAGACTGAGCCAAGTGACAATTCTCTAAAGGAAACAATAAGACAACGAGAATGGAAATGAGAAAGACTGAGCCATATTTGACAGAGGGAGGGTGGCCTAATGGTTAAAGTGTTTGCCTTACAAACACATGGTGTAGGGTTTGAGTCTCACAAGGGATAATAACTAGGCTTGAAATGGCTCGCAAGGGCAGTTAGCTTAGTACTAACCAATGAACCTATATAAAGGAAACAATAATAAGACAACGTAGAATGGAAAATGAGAAGACTGAGCCAGGTCACAATTCTATAAAGGAAACAATAAGACAGCGTAGAATGGAAATTGAGAAAGACAGCCAAGTGACAATGATATAAAGGAAACGATAAGACAATGTAGAATGGAAAATGAGAAAGACTGAGCCAAGTGACAATTTTATAAAGGAAACAATAAGACAACGTACAATGGAAAATGAGAAAGACTGAGCCAAGTGACAATCCTGTAAAGGAAACAATAATAAGACAACGTAGAATGGAAAATGAGAAAGACTGAGCCAAGTGACAATTCTATAAAGGAAACAATAATAAGACAATGTAGAATGGAAAATGAGAGAGGCTGAGCCAAGTGACAATTCTGTAAAGGAAACAATAATAAGACAATATAGAATGGAAAATGAGAGAGACTGAGCCAAGTGACAGTTCTATAAAGGAAAAAATAATAAGACAACCTAGAATGGAAAATGAGAGAGACTGAGCCAAGTGACAATTATATAAAGAAAACAATAATAAGACAACGTAGAATGGAAAATGAGAGAGACTGAGCCAAGTGACAATTCTATAAAGGAAACAATAATAAGACAACGTAGAATGGAAAATGAGAAAGACTGAGCCAAGTGACAATTATATAAAGGAAACAATAATAAGACAATGTAGAATGGAAAATGAGAGAGACTGAGCCAAGTGACAACTATATAAAGGAAACAATAATAAGACAACGTAGAATGGAAAATGAGAAAGACTGAGCCAAGTGACAATTCTATAAAGGAAATGATAAGACAACGTAGAATGGAAAATGAGAGAGACTGAGCCAAGTGATAATTATATAAAGGAAACAATAATAAGACAACGTAGAATGGAAAATGAGAAAGACTGAGCCAAGTGACAATTCTATAAAGGAAAAATAATTAGACAACGAGAATAGAAAATGAGAAAGACTGAGCCAAGTGACAATTCTATAAAGGAAAAAATAATAAGACAATGTAGAATGGAAAATGAGAAAGACTGAGCCAAGTGACAATTATATAAAGGAAACAATAATAAGACAATGTAGAATGGAAAATGAGAAAGACTGAGCCAAGTGACAATTATATAAAGGAAACAATAATAAGACAACGAATGGAAATGAGAAAGACTGAGCCAAGTGACAATTATATAAAGGAAACGATAAGACAACGAGAATGGAAAATGAGAGAGAATGAGCCAAGTGACAATTATATAAAGGAAACAATAATAAGACAACGTAGAATGGAAAATGAGAAAGACTGAGCCAAGTGACAATTGTATAAAGGAAACAATAATAAGACAATGTAGAATGGAAAATGAGAAGGACTGAGCCAAGTGGCAATTCTATAAAGGAAACAATAATAAGACAATATAGAATGGAAAATGAGAAAGACCGAGCCAAGTGACAATTATATAATGGAAACAATAATAAGATGGTGTAGAATGGAAAATGAGAAAGACTGAGCCTAGTGACAATTATATAAAGGAAACAATACTAAGACTGTGTAGAATGGAAAATGAGAAAGACTGACCCAAGTGACAATTATATAAAGGAAACGATAATAAGACAACGTAGAATGGAAAATGAGAAAGACTGAGCCAAGTGACAATTATATAACGGAAACAATAATAAGACAACATAGAATGGAAAATGAGAAAGACTGAGCCAAGTGACAATTCTATAAAGGAAATGATAAGACAACGTAGAATGGAAAATGAGAGAGACTGAGCCAAGTGACAATTATATAAAGGAAACGATAAGACAACGTAGAATGGAAAATGAGAGAGACTGAGCCAAGTGACAATTCTATAAAGGAAACAGTAATAAGACAACATAGAATGGAAAATGAGAAAGGCTGAGCCAAGTGACAATTCTATAAAGGAAACGATAAGACAACGTACAATGGAAAATGAGAAAGACTGAGCCAAGTGACAATTCTATAAAGAAAATAATAAGACAACGTAGAATGGAAAATGAGAAAGACTGAGCCAAGTGACAATTATATAAAGGAAACAATAATAAGATGATGTAGAATGGAAATTGAGAAAGACTGAGCCAAGTGACAATTATATAAAGGAAACAATAATAAGGCAACGTAGAATGGAAAATGAGAAAGGCTGAGCCAAGTGACAATTATATAAAGGAAACAATAATAAGACAATGTAGAATGGAAAATGAGAGAGACTGAGCCAAGTGATAGTTACATAAAGGAAACAGTAATAAGACAATGTAGAATGGAAAATGAGAAAGACTGAGCCAAGTGACAATTCTATAAAGGAAACAATAATAAGACAACGTAGAATGGAAAATGAGAAAGACTGAGCCAAGTGACAATTCTATAAAGGAAAGAATAATAAGACAACGTAGAATGGAAAATGAGAAAGACTGAGCCAAGTGACAATTCTATAAAGGAAACAATAATAAGACAACGTAGAATGGAAAATGAGAAAGACTGAGCCAAGTGACAATTCTATAAAGGAAATGATAAGACAACGTAGAATGGAAAATGAGAAAGACTGAGCCAAGTGACAATTCTATAAAGGAAACAATAATAAGACAACGTAGAATGGAAAATGAGAAAGACTGAGCCAAGTGACAATTATATAAAGGAAACAATAATAAGACAACGTAGAATGGAAAATGAGAAAGACTGAGCCTAAAGACAATTATATAAAGGAAACAATAATAAGACAACGTAGAATGGAAAATGAGAGAGTCTGAGCCAAGTGACAATTATATAAAGGAAACAATAATAAGGCAACATAGAATGCAAAATGAGAAAGACTGAGCGAAGTGACAATTCTATAAAGGAAACAATAATAAGACAATGTAGAATGGAAAATGAGAAAGACTGAGCCAAGTGACAATTATATAAAGGAAACGATAAGATGGTGTAGAATGGAAAATGAGAAAGACTGAGCCAAGTGACAATTATATAAAGGAAACAATAATAAGACAACATAGAATGGAAAATGAGAAAGACTGAGCCAAGTGACAATTATATAAAGGAAAGAATAAGACAACGTAGAATGGAAAATGAGAAAGACTGAGCCAAGTGACAATTCTATAAAGGAAATGGTAAGACAACGTAGAATGGAAAATGAGAGAGACTGAGCCAAGTGACAATTATATAAAGGAAACAATAATAAGACAACATAGAATGGAAAATGAGAAAGACTGAGCCAAGTGACAATTCTATAAAGGAAACAATAATAAGACAACATAGAATGGAAAATGAGAAAGACTGAGCCAAGTGACAATTCTATAAAGGAAACGATAAGACAACGTAGAATGGAAAATGAGAGAGACTGAGCCAAGTGATAATTATATAAAGGAAACAATAATAAGACAACGTAGAATGGAAAATGAGAAAGACTGAGCCAAGTGACAATTCTATAAAGGAAAAAAATAATTAGACAACGTAGAATAGAAAATGAGAAAGACTGAGCCAAGTGACAATTCTATAAAGGAAAAAATAATAAGACAATGTAGAATGGAAAATGAGAAAGACTGAGCCAAGTGACAATTATATAAAGGAAACAATAATAAGACAATGTAGAATGGAAAATGAGAAAGACTGAGCCAAGTGACAATTATATAAAGGAAACAATAATAAGACAACGTAGAATGGAAAATGAGAAAGACTGAGCCAAGTGACAATTATATAAAGGAAACGATAAGACAACGTAGAATGGAAAATGAGAGAGAATGAGCCAAGTGACAATTATATAAAGGAAACAATAATAAGACAACGTAGAATGGAAAATGAGAAAGACTGAGCCAAGTGACAATTGTATAAAGGAAACAATAATAAGACAATGTAGAATGGAAAATGAGAAGGACTGAGCCAAGTGGCAATTCTATAAAGGAAACAATAATAAGACAATATAGAATGGAAAATGAGAAAGACCGAGCCAAGTGACAATTATATAATGGAAACAATAATAAGATGGTGTAGAATGGAAAATGAGAAAGACTGAGCCTAGTGACAATTATATAAAGGAAACAATACTAAGACTGTGTAGAATGGAAAATGAGAAAGACTGACCCAAGTGACAATTATATAAAGGAAACGATAATAAGACAACGTAGAATGGAAAATGAGAAAGACTGAGCCAAGTGACAATTATATAACGGAAACAATAATAAGACAACATAGAATGGAAAATGAGAAAGACTGAGCCAAGTGACAATTCTATAAAGGAAATGATAAGACAACGTAGAATGGAAAATGAGAGAGACTGAGCCAAGTGACAATTATATAAAGGAAACGATAAGACAACGTAGAATGGAAAATGAGAGAGACTGAGCCAAGTGACAATTCTATAAAGGAAACAGTAATAAGACAACATAGAATGGAAAATGAGAAAGGCTGAGCCAAGTGACAATTCTATAAAGGAAACGATAAGACAACGACAATGGAAAATGAGAAAGACTGAGCCAAGTGACAATTCTATAAAGAAAATAATAAGACAACGTAGAATGGAAAATGAGAAAGACTGAGCCAAGTGACAATTATATAAAGGAAACAATAATAAGATGATGTAGAATGGAAATTGAGAAAGACTGAGCCAAGTGACAATTATATAAAGGAAACAATAATAAGGCAACGTAGAATGGAAAATGAGAAAGGCTGAGCCAAGTGACAATTATATAAAGGAAACAATAATAAGACAATGTAGAATGGAAAATGAGAGAGACTGAGCCAAGTGATAGTTACATAAAGGAAACAGTAATAAGACAATGTAGAATGGAAAATGAGAAAGACTGAGCCAAGTGACAATTCTATAAAGGAAACAATAATAAGACAACGTAGAATGGAAAATGAGAAAGACTGAGCCAAGTGACAATTCTATAAAGGAAAGAATAATAAGACAACGTAGAATGGAAAATGAGAAAGACTGAGCCAAGTGACAATTCTATAAAGGAAACAATAATAAGACAACGTAGAATGGAAATGAGAAAGACTGAGCCAAGTGACAATTCTATAAAGGAAATGATAAGACAACGAGAATGGAAAATGAGAAAGACTGAGTCAAGTGACAATTATATAAAGGAAACAATAATAAGACAACGTAGAATGGAAAATGAGAAAGACTGAGCCTAAAGACAATTATATAAAGGAAACAATAATAAGACAACGTAGAATGGAAAATGAGAGAGTCTGAGCCAAGTGACAATTATATAAAGGAAACAATAATAAGGCAACATAGAATGCAAAATGAGAAAGACTGAGCGTGACAATTCTATAAAGGAAACAATAATAAGACAATGTAGAATGGAAAATGAGAAAGACTGAGCCAAGTGACAATTATATAAAGGAAACGATAAGATGGTGTAGAATGGAAAATGAGAAAGACTGAGCCAAGTGACAATTATATAAAGGAAACAATAATAAGACAACATAGAATGGAAAATGAGAAAGACTGAGCCAAGTGACAATTATATAAAGGAAAGAATAAGACAACGTAGAATGGAAAATGAGAAAGACTGAGCCAAGTGACAATTCTATAAAGGAAATGGTAAGACAACGTAGAATGGAAAATGAGAGAGACTGAGCCAAGTGACAATTATATAAAGGAAACAATAATAAGACAACATAGAATGGAAAATGAGAAAGACTGAGCCAAGTGACAATTCTATAAAGGAAACAATAATAAGACAACATAGAATGGAAAATGAGAAAGACTGAGCCAAGTGACAATTCTATAAAGGAAACGATAAGACAACGTAGAATGGAAAATGAGAAAGACTGAGCCAAGTGACAATTCTATAAAGGAAACAATAATAAGACAATGTAGAATGGAAAATGAGAGAGACTGAGCCAAGTGACAATTATATAAAGGAAACAATAATAAGACAATGTAGAATGGAAAATGAGAGAGACCTATCCAAGTGACAATTATATAAAGGAAACAATAATAAGACAACATAGAATGGAAAATGAGAGAGACTGAGCCAAGTGACAATTATATAAAGGAAACAATAATAAGACAACATAGAATGGAAAATGAGAAAGACTGAGCCAAGTGACAATTATATAAAGGAAACAACAACACAACGTAGAATGGAAAATGAGAAATACTGAGCCAAGTGACAATTCTATAAAGGAAACGATAAGACAATGTAGAATGGAAAATGAGAAAGACTGAGCCAAGTGACAATTCTATAAAGGAAACAATAATAAGACAATGTAGAATGGAAAATGAGAGAGACTGAGCCAAGTGACAATTATATAAAGGAAACAATAATAAGACAACATAGAATGGAAAATGAGAAAGACTGAGCCAAGTGACAATTATATAAAGGAAACAACAACACAACGTAGAATGGAAAATGAGAAAGACTGAGCCAAGTGACAATTATATAAAGGAAACAATAATCAGACAACGTAGAATGGAAAATGAGAAAGACTGAGCCAAGTGACAATTATATAAAGGAAACAATAATAAGACAACGTAGAATGGAAAATGAAAAAGACTGAGCCAAGTGACAATTATATAAAGGAAACAAAAAGACAACGTAGAATGGAAAATGAGAGAGACTGAGCCAAGTGACAATTATATAAAGGAAACAATAATAAGACAACATAGAATGGAAAATGAGAAAGACTGAGCCAAGTGACAATTCTATAAAGGAAACAATAATAAGACAACATAGAATGGAAAATGAGAAAGGCTGAGCCAAGTGACAATTCTATAAAGGAAACGATAAGACAACGTAGAATGGAAAATGAGAAAGACTGAGCCAAGTGACAATTCTATATAGGAAACAATAATAAGATTGTGTAGAATGGAAAATGGGAAAGACTGAGCCAAGTGACAATTATATAAAGGAAACAATAATAAGACAACATAGAATGGAAAATGAGAAAGACTGAGCCAAGTGACAATGATATAAAGGAAACAGTAATAAGACAACATAGAATGCAAAATGAGAAAGACTGAGCCAAGTGACAATTCTATAAAGGAAAAAATAATAAGACAACGTAGAATAGAAAATGAGAAAGACTGAGCCAAGTGACAATTCTATAAAGGAAAAAATAATAAGACGGTGTAGAATGAGAAAGACTGAGCCAAGTGACAATTCTATAAAGGAAATGATAAGACAACGTAGAATGGAAAATGAGAGAGACTGAGCCAAGTGACAATTATATAAAGGAAACAATAATAAGACAACATAGAATGGAAAATGAGAAAGACTGAGCCAAGTGACAATTCTATAAAGGAAACAATAATAAGACAACATAGAATGGAAAATGAGAAAGGCTGAGCCAAGTGACAATTCTATAAAGGAAACGATAAGACAACGTAGAATGGAAAATGAGAAAGACTGAGCCAAGTGACAATTCTATATAGGAAACAATAATAAGATGGTGTAGAATGGAAAATGGTAAAGACTGAGCCAAGTGACAATTATATAAAGGAAACAATAATAAGACAACATAGAATGGAAAATGAGAAAGACTGAGCCAAGTGACAATGATATAAAGGAAACAGTAATAAGACAACATAGAATGCAAAATGAGAAAGACTGAGCCAAGTGACAATTCTATAAAGGAAAAAATAATAAGACAACGTAGAATAGAAAATGAGAAAGACTGAGCCAAGTGACAATTCTATAAAGGAAAAAATAATAAGACAATGTAGAATGGAAAATGAGAAAGACTGAGCCAATTGACAATTACATAAAGGAAACAATAATAAGACAACTTAGAATGCAAAATGAGAAAGACTGAGCCAAGTGACAATTATATAAAGGAAACAATAATAAGATGGTGTAGAATGGAAAATGAAAAAGACTGAGCCAAGTGACAATTATATAAAGGAAACAGTAAGACAACGTAGAATGGAAAATGAGAAAGACTGAGCCAAGTGACAATTCTATAAAGGAAACAATAATAAGACGACGTAGAATGGAAAATGAGAAAAACTGAGCCAAGTGACAATTATATAAAGGAAACAATAATAAGACAATGTAGAATGGAAAATGAGAAAGACCGAGCCAAGTGACAATTATATAAAGGAAACAATAATAAGATGGTGTAGAATGGAAAATGAGAAAGACTGAGCCAAGTGACAATTGTATAAAGGAAACAATAACAAGACAATGTAGAATGGAAAATGAGAAAGACCGAGCCAAGTGACAATTATATAAAGGAAACAGTAATAAGACAGTGTAGAATGGAAAATGAGAAAGACTGAGCCAAGTGACAATTATATAAAGGAAACAATAATAAGATGGTGTAGAATGGAAAATGAGAAAGACTGTGCCAAGTGACAACTCTATAAAGGAAACAATAATAAGACGGTGTAGAATGAGAAAGACTGAGCCAAGTGTCAATTATATAAAGGAAACGAAAAGACAACGTAGAATGGAAAATGAGAGAGACTGAGCCAAGTGACAATTCTATAAAGGAAACAATAATAAGACGACGTAGAATGGAAAATGAGAAAGACTGAGCCAAGTGACAATTATATAAAGGAAACAATAATAAGACAACGTAGAATGGATAATGAGAAAGACTGAGCCAAGTGACAATTCTATAAAGGAAACAATAATAAGACAACGTAGAATGGAAAATGAGAAAGACTCAGCAAAGTGACAATTATATAAAGGAAACAATAATAAGATGGTGTGGAATGGAAAATGAGAAAGACTCAGCCAAGTGACAATTATATAAAGGAAACAATAATAAGACAATGTAGAATGGGAAATGAGAAAGACTGAGCCAAGTGACAATTATATATATGACATATATATGACAGACTGAGCCAAGTGACAATTCTCTAAAGGAAACAATAAGACAACGTAGAATGGAAAATGAGAAATACTGAGCCATATTTGACTGAGGGAGGGTGGGCCTAATGGTTAAAGTGTTTGCCTTACAAACAGAAGGTGCAGGGTTTGAGTCTCACAAGGGATATTGGCTAGGCTTGAAATAGCTCGCAAGGGCAGTTAGTTTAGTACTAACCTATGAGCCTATATAAAGGAAACAATAATAAGACAACGAAGAATGGAAAATGAGAAGACTGAGCCAGGTCACAATTCTATAAAGGAAAGAATAAGACAGCGTAGAATGAAATTGAGAAAGACTGAGCCAAGTGACAATTATATAAAGGAAATGATAAGACAACGTAGAAAGGAAAATGAGAAAGACTGAGCCAAGTGACAATTTTATAAAGGAAACAATAAGACAACGTAGAATGGAAAATGAGAAAGACTGAGCCAAGTGACAATCTTGTAAAGGAAACAATAATAAGATAACGTAGAATGGAAAATGAGAAAGACTGAGCCAAGTGACAATTATATAAAGGAAACAGTAATAAGACAATGTAGAATGGAAAATGAGAGAGACTGAGCCAAGTGACAATTCTGTAAAGGAAACAATAATAAGACATTGTAGAATGGAAAATGAGAGAGACTGAGCCAAGTGACAGTTCTATAAAGGTAAAAATAATAAGACAACCTAGAATGGAAAATGAGAGAGACTGAGCCAAGTGACAATTATATAAAGGAAACAATAATAAGACAATGTAGAATGGAAAATGAGAGAGACTGAGCCAAGTGACAATTCTATAAAGGAAACAATAATAAGACAACGTAGAATGGAAAATGAGAAAGACTGAGCCAAGTGACAATTATATAAAGGAAACAATAATAAGACAATGTAGAATGGAAAATGAGAGAGACTGAGCCAAGTGACAATTATATAAAGGAAACAATAATAAGACAACGTAGAATGGAAAATGAGAAAGACTGAGCCAAGTGACAATTCTATAAAGGAAAAAATAATAAGACAACGTAGAATAGAAAATGAGAAAGACTGAGCCAAGTGACAATTCTATAAAGGAAACAATAATAAGACAACGTAGAATGGAAAATGAGAAAGACTGAGCCAAGTGACAATTATATAAAGGAAACAATAATAAGACAATGTAGAATGGAAAATGAGAAAGACTGAGCCAAGTGACAATTATATAAAGGAAACAATAATAAGACAACGTAGAATGGAAAATGAGAAAGACTGAGCCAAGTGACAGTTATATAAAAGAAACAATAATAAGACAACGTAGAATGGAAAATGAGAAAGACTGAGCCAAGTGACAATTCTATAAAGGAAACAATAATAAGATGGTGTAGAATGGAAAATGAGAAAGACTGAGCCAAGTGACAATTCTATAAAGGAAACAATAATAAGACAATGTAGAATGGAAAATGAGAGAGACTGACCCAAGTGACAATTCTATAAAGGAAACAATAATAAGACGACGTAGAATGGAAAATGAGAAAGACTGAGCCAAGTGACAATTATATAAGGGAAACAATAATAAGATGGTGTAGAATAGAAAATGAGAAAGACTGAGCCAAGTGACACTTCTATAAAGGAAACAATAATAAGACAACATAGAATGGAAAATGAGAAAGACTGAGCCAAGTGACAATTATATAAAAGAAACAATAAGACAACGTAGAATGGAAAATGTGAAAGACTGAGCCAAGTGACAATTATATAAAGGAAACAATAATAAGATGGTGTAGAATAGAAAATGAGACAGACTGAGCCAAGTGACAATTCTATAAGGGAAACGATAAGACAACATAGAATGGAAAATGAGAAAGACTGAGCCAAGTGACAATTCTATAAAGGAAACAATAATAAGACGGTGTACAATGGAAAATGAGAAAGACTGAGCCAAGTGACAATTCTATAAAGGAAACAATAAGACAAAGTAGAATGGAAAATGTGAAAGACTGAGCCAAGTGACAATTATATAAAGGAAACAATAATAAGATGGTGTAGAATGGAAAATGAGAAAGACTGAGCCAAGTGACAATTCTATAAAGGAAACATTTATTTTCATTGATTGTTTCATTTTCCATTCTACATTGTCTTTTTATTGAGCCAAGTGACAATTATATAAAGGAAACAATAATAAGACAACGTAGAATGGAAAATGAGAAAGACTGAGCCAAGTGACAATTATATAAAGGAAACGATAAGACAACGTAGAATGGAAAATGAGAGAGACTGAGCCAGGTGACAATTCTATAAAGGAAAAAATAATAAGACAATGTAGAACAGAAAATGAGAAAGACTGAGCCAAGTGACAATTCTATAAAGGAAAAAATAATAAGAAAATGTAGAATGGAAAATGAGAAAGACTGAGCCAAGTGACAATTATATAAAGGAAACAATAATAAGACAACATAGAATGCAAAATGAGAAAGACTGAGCCAAGTGACAATTATATAAAGGAAACAATAATAAGATGGTGTAGAATGGAAAATGAGAAAGACTGAGCCAAGTGACAATTATATAAAGGAAACAGTAAGACAACGTAGAATGGAAAATGAGAAAGACTGAGCCAAGTGACAATTCTATAAAGGAAACAATAAGACGACGTAGAATGGAAAATGAGAAAGACTGAGCCAAGTGACAATTATATAAAGGAAACAATAATAAGACAATGTAGAATGGAAAATGAGAAAGACTGAGCCAAGTGACAATTATATAAAGGAAACAATAATAAGATGGTGTAGAATGGAAAATGAGAAAGACTGAGCCAAGTGACAATTATATAAAGGAAACAGTAAGACAACGTAGAATGGAAAATGAGAAAGACTGAGCCAAGTGACAATTCTATAAAGGAAACAATAAGACAACATAGAATGGAAAATGAGAAAGACTGAGCCAAGTGACAATTGTATAAAGGAAACAATAACAAGACAATGTAGAATGGAAAATGAGAAAGACTGAGCCAAGTGGCAATTCTATAAAGGAAACAATAATAAGATGGTGTAGAATGGAAAATGAGAAAGACTGAGCCAAGTGACAATTATATAAAGGAAACAATAATAAGATGGTGTAGAATGGAAAATGAGAAAGACTGAGCCAAGAGACAATTATATAAAGGAAACAATAAGACGGTGTAGAATGGAAAATGAGAAAGACTGAGCCTAGTGACAATTATATAAAGGAAACAATAATAAGACTGTGTAGAATGGAAAATGAGAAAGACTGAGCCAAGTGACAGTTATATAAAGGAAACGATAATAAGACAACATAGAATGAAAAATGAGAAAGACTGAGCCAAGTGACAATTCTATAAAGGAAACAATAATAAGACGGTGTAGAATGAGAAAGACTGAGCCAAGTGACAATTATATAAAAGAAACAATAAGACAACATAGAATGGAAAATGTGAAAGACTGAGCCAAGTGACAATTCTATAAAGGAAACAATAATAAGACGGTGTAGAATGGAAAATGAGAAAGACTGTGCCAAGTGACAATTCTATAAAGGAAACAATAATAAGACGGTGTAGAATGAGAAAGACTGAGCCAAGTGACAATTATATAAAAGAAACAATAAGACAACATAGAATGGAAAATGTGAAAGACTGAGCCAAGTGACAATTATATAAAGGAAACAATAATAAGATGGTGTAGAATAGAAAATGAGAGAGCCTGAGCCAAGTGACAATTCTATAAAGGAAACAATAAGACAACGTAGAATGGAAAATGAGAAAGACTGAGCCAAGTGACAATTATATAAAGGAAACAATAATAAGATGGTGTAGAATGGAAAATGAGAAAGACTGAGCCAAGTGACAATTATATAAAGGAAACAATAATAAGACAACGTAGAATGGAAAATGAGAAAGAGCCAAGTGACAATTATATAAAGGAAACAATAATAAGACAACATAGAATGGAAAATGAGAAAGACTGAGCCAAGTGACAATTCTCTAAAGGAAACGATAAGACAACGTAGAACGGAAAATGGGAAAGACTGAGCCAAGTGACAATTCTATAAAGGAAACAATAAGACAACGTAGAATGGAAAATGAGAAAGACTGAGCCAAGTGACAATTATATAAAGGAAACAATAATAAGACAACGTAGAATGGAAAATGAGAAAGACTGAGCCAAGTGACAATTATATAAAGGAAACAATAATAAGACAACATAGAATGGAAAATGAGAAAGACTGAGCCAAGTGACAATTCTATAAAGGAAATGATAAGACAACGTAGAATGGAAAATGAGAGAGACTGAGCCAAGTGATAATTCTATAAAGGAAACAATAATAAGACAACACAGAATGGAAAATGAGAAAGGCTGAGCCAAGTGACAATTCTATAAAGGAAACGATAAGACAACGTAGAATGGAAAATGAGAAAGACTGAGCCAAGTGACAATTCTATAAAGGAAACAATAAGACAACGTAGAATGGAAAATGAGAAAGACTGAGCCAAGTGACAATTATATAAAGGAAACAATAATAAGATGGTGTAGAATGGAAAATGAGAAAGACTGAGCCAAGTGACAATTATATAAAGGAAACAATAATAAGACAGTGTAGAATGGAAAATGAGAAAGACTGAGCCAAGTGACAATTCTATAAAGGAAACAATAATAAGACAACATAGAATGGAAAATGAGAAAGACTAAGCCAAGTGGCAATTATATAACGGAAACAATAATAAGATGGTGTAGAATGGAAAATGAGAGAGACTGAGCCAAGTGACAATTCTATAAAGGAAACAATAATAAGACAACATAGAATGGAAAATGAGAAAGGCTGAGCCAAGTGACAATTCCATAAAGGAAACAATAATAAGACAACGTAGAATAGAAAATGAGAAAGACTGAGCCAAGTGACAATTCTATAAAGGAAAAAATAATAAGACAATGTAGAATGGAAAATGAGAAACACTGAGCCAAGTGACAATTATATAAAGGAAACAATAATAAGACAACATAGAATGCAAAATGAGAAAGACTGAGCCAAGTGACAATTATATAAAGGAAACAGTAAGACAACGTAGAATGGAAAATGAGAAAGACTGAGCCAAGTGACAATTCTATAAAGGAAACAATAATAAGACGGTGTAGAATGAGAAAGACTGAGCCAAGTGACAATTATATAAAGGAAACGATAAGACAACGTAGAATGGAAAATGAGAGAGACTGAGCCAAGTGACAATTCTATAAAGGAAACAATAATAAGACGACGTAGAATGGAAAATGAGAAAGACTGAGCCAAATGACAGTTATATAAAGGAAACAATAATAAGACAACGTAGAATGGAAAATGAGAAAGACTGAGCCAAGTGACAATTCTATAAAGGAAACAATAATAAGACAACGTAGAATGGAAAATGAGGACGACTCAGCCAAGTGACAATTTTATAAAGGAAACAATAATAAGATGGTGTAGAATGGAAAATGAGAAAGACTCAGCCAAGTGACAATTATATAAAGGAAACAATAATAAGACAACCTAGAATGGGAAATGAGAAAGACTGAGCCAAGTGACAATTATATATATGACAGACTGAGCCAAGTGACAATTCTCTAAAGGAAACAATAAGACAACGTAGAATGGAAAATGAGAAAGACTGAGCCATATTTGACTGAGGAAGGGTGGGCCTAATGGTTAAAGTGTTTGCCTTACAAACACAAGGTGCATGGTTTGAGTCTCACAAGGGATAATTGGCTAGGCTTGAAATGGCTCGCAAGGGCAGTTAGCTTAGTACTAACCTATGAATCTATATAAAGGAAACAATAATAAGACAACGTAGAATGGAAAATGAGAAGACTGAGCCAGGTCACAATTCTATAAAGGAAACAATAAGACAGCATAGAATGGAAATTGAGAAAGACTGAGCCAAGTGACAATTATATAAAGGAAACGATAAGACAATGTAGAAAGGAAAATGAGAAAGACTGAGCCAAGTGACAATTTTATAAAGGAAACAATAAGACAATGTAGAATGGAAAATGAGAAAGACTAAACCAAGTGACAATCCTGTAAAGGAAACAATAATAAGACAACGTAGAATGGAAAATGAGAAAGACTGAGCGAAGTGACAATTCTATAAAGGAAACAATAATAAGACAATGTAGAATGGAAAATGAGAGAGACTGAGCCAAGTGACAATACTATAAAGGAAACAATAATAAGACAACGTAGAATGGAAAATGAGAGAGACTGAGCCAAGTGACAATTATATAAAGGAAACAATAATAAGACAACGTAGAATGGAAAATGAGAGAGACTGAGCCAAGTGACAATTATATAAAGGAAACAATAATAAGACAACGTAGAATGGAAAATGAGAAAGACTGAGCCAAGTGACAATTCTATAAAGGAAAAAATAATAAGACAACGTAGAATAGAAAATGAGAAAGACTGAGCCAAGTGACAATTCTATAAAGGAAAAAATAATAAGACAATGTAGAATGGAAAATGAGAAAGACTGAGCCAAGTGACAATTCTATAAAGGAAACAATAATAAGACAATGTAGAATGGAAAATGAGAAAGACTGAGCCAAGTGACAATTATATAAAGGAAACAATAATAAGACAACGTAGAATGGAAAATGAGAAAGACTGAGCCAAGTGACAATTATATAAAGGAAACGATAAGACAACGTAGAATGGAAAATGAGAGAGACTGAGCCAAGTGACAATTATATAAAGGAAACAATAAGAAGACAACGTAGAATGGAAAATGAGAAAGACTGAGCAAAGTGACAATTATATAAAAGAAACAATAATAAGACAACGTAGAATGGAAAATGAGAAAGACTGAGCCAAGTGACAATTCTATAAAGGAAACAATAATAAGATGGTGTAGAATGGAAAAATGAGAAAGACTGAGCCAAGTGACAATTCTATAAAGGAAACAATAATAAGACGACGTAGAATGGAAAATGAGAAAGACTGAGCCAAGTGACAATTATATAAGGGAAACAATAATAAGATGGTGTAGAATAGAAAATGAGAAAGACTGAGCCAAGTGACAATTCTATAAAGGAAACAATAATAAGACAACGTAGAATGGAAAATGAGAAAGACTGAGCCAAGTGACAATTATATAAAAGAAACAATAAGACAACGTAGAATGGAAAATGTGAAAGACTGAGCCAAGTGACAATTATATAAAGGAAACAATAATAAGATGGTGTAGAATAGAAAATGAGAGAGCCTGAGCCAAGTGACAATTCTATAAAGGAAATGATAAGACAACGTAGAATGGAAAATGAGAAAGACTGAGCCAAGTGACAATTCTATAAAGGAAACAATAATAAGACGGTGTACAATGGAAAATGAGAAAGACTGAGCCAAGTGACAATTCTATAAAGGAAACAATAAGACAACGTAGAATGGAACATGTGAAAGACTGAGCCAAGTGACAATTATATAAAAGAAACAATAAGACAACGTAGAATGGAAAATGTGAAAGACTGAGCCAAGTGACAATTATATATATGACATATATATGACAGACTGAGCCAAGTGACAATTCTCTAAAGGAAACAATAAGACAACATAGAATGGAAAATGAGAGAGACTGAGCCAAGTGACAATTCTATGAAGGAAACAATAAGACAACGTAGAATGGAAAATGAGAAAGACTGAGCCAAGTGACAATTCTATAAAGGAAACAATAAGACAACGTAGAATGGAAAATGAGAAAGACTGAGCCAAGTGACAATTATATAAAGGAAACAATAATAAGATGGTGTAGAATGGAAAATGAGAAAGACTGAGCCAAGTGACAATTATATAAAGGAAACAATAATAAGGCAACGAGAAAATGGAAATTGAGAAAGGCTGAGCCATGACAATTATATAAAAAGAACAATAATAAGACAACGAGAATGGAAAATGAGAAAGACTGAGCCAAGTGACAATTATATAAAGGAAACAATAAGACAACGTAGAATGGAAAATGAGAGAGACTGAGCCAAGTGACAATTATATAAAGGAAACAATAATAAGACAACATAGAATGGAAAATGAGAAAGACTGAGCCAAGTGACAATTATATAAAGGAAACAATAAGACAACGTAGAATGGAAAATGAGAAAGACTGAGCCAAGTGACAATTATATAAAGGAAACAATAATAAGACAACGTAGAATGGAAAATGAGAAAGACTGAGCCAAGTGACAATTATATAAAGGAAACGATAAGACAACGTAGAATGGAAAATGAGAGAGACTGAGCCAAGTGACAATTATATAAAGGAAACAATAATAAGACAACATAGAATGGAAAATGAGAAAGACTGAGCCAAGTGACAATTATATAAAGGAAACGATAAGACAACGTAGAATGGAAAATGAGAGAGACTGAGCCAAGTGACAGTTATATAAAATAAACAATAATAAGACAACGTAGAATGGAAAATGAGAGAGACTGAGCCAAGTGACAGTTATATAAAGGAAACAATAAAAAGACAACATAGAATGGAAAATGAGAAAGACTGAGCCAAGTGACAATTATATAAAGGAAACGATAAGACAACGTAGAATGGAAAATGAGAGAGACTGAGCCAAGTGACAATTATATAAAGGAAACAATAATAAGACAATGTAGAATGGAAAATGAGAAAGACTGAGCCAAGTGACAATTATATAAAGGAAACAATAATAAGACAACATAGAATGGAAAATGAGAAAGACTGAGCCAAGTGACAATTTTATAAAGGAAATGATAAGACAACATAGAATGGAAAATGAGAAAGACTGAGCCAAGTGACAATTATATAAAGGAAACAATAATAAGACAACATAGAATGGAAAATGAGAAAGACTGAGCCAAGTGACAATTTTATAAAGGAAACAGTAATAAGACAACGTAGAATGGAAAATGAGAAAGACTGAGCCAAGTGACAATTATATAAAGGAAACAATAAGACAACGTAGAATGGAAAATGAGAAAGACTGAGCCAAGTGACAGTTTTATAAAGGAAATGATAAGACAACATAGAATGGAAAATGAGAAAGACTGAGCCAAGTGACAATTATATAAAGGAAATAATAAGACAACATAGAATGGAAAATGAGAAAGACTGAGCCAAGTGACAATTATATAAAGGAAACAATAATAAGATGGTGTAGAATGGAAAATGAGAAAGACTGAGCCAAGTGACAATTCTATAAAGGAAACAATAATAAGACAACGTAGAATGGAAAATGAGAAAGACTGAGCCAAGTGACAATTCTATAAAGGAAACGATAAGACAACGTAGAATGGAAAATGAGAAAGACTGAGCCAAGTGACAATTCTATAAAGGAAACAATAATAAGACAACGTAGAATGGAAAATGAGAAAGACTGAGCCAAGTGACAGTTCTATAAAGGAAACAATAAGACAACGTAGAATGGAAAATGAGAAAGACTGAGCCAAGTGACAATTCTATAAAGGAAACAATAAGACAACATAGAATGGAAAATGAGAGAGCCTGAGCCAAGTGAGAATTCTATAAAGGAAACAATAATAAGACAATGTAGAATGGAAAATGAGAAAGACTGAGCCAAGTGACAATTCTATAAAGGAAACGATAAGACAACGTAGAATGGAAAATGAGAAAGACTGAGCCAAGTGACAATTCTATAAAGGAAACAATAATAAGACAACGTAGAATGGAAAATGAGAAAGACTGAGCCAAGTGACAATTCTATAAAGGAAACAATAAGACAACGTAGAATGGAAAATGAGAAAGACCGAGCCAAGTGACAATTCTATAAAGGAAACAATAATAAGACAACGTAGAATGGAAAATGAGAAAGACTGAGCCAAGTGACAATTCTATAAAGGAAACAATAAGACAACGTAGAATGGAAAATGAGAGACTGAGCCAAGTGATAGTTATATAAAGGAAACAGTAATAAGACAACGTAGAATGGAAAATGAGAAAGACTGAGCCAAGTGACAGTTGGGAACTTTCGATGGAGGAAGTAGAAAAAGTTAGAGGATACAAAAAAATTAAGCACCAGGAATGGATGGGATAGATTATTGATTTTATGAGAAGATGGTAAGGATCAAAAAGAAGAATTTGTTAAGCTACTGAATGAATGAATGGAACTGAATGAATGAAACTGATTTAATTGTTGCACCTGACCATACTGGCAGCAAATAATTTGTAAACAGTTCCTGAAATTTCTCGTACCTTTGAATAACAACTTAAACATGCTGGCTGCTATTCAGAAGCATGACAGTCACATTTCCCCATTCAGTAACCCTGCCTGTCTATTAAAATGATTATTTCAGCAGCAGGACAGGGCTCTTCATACAAATCACTAGCCTCAGCCTAACTGCATGGATAATCTCAGACTGATTCTGAATTCTTTTCCTTAAAATGTGGACCAAATTGTCTTATTAATGTCAGGAAAAAAATACATTGCAAGCTTCTTGTTCATGCTTTTAGGTTCTGGAATATTCGATTACCCATTTAATGTTTGACTGGAGTATTATCCCATTAATGTGCATCTGTCTGCTAATTCTGCCAGTATAAATCTTTCTCTTGATATAGATTCTCAGCTTGATGTAAGCCACTGTTTGGTAGAGTTTTTTTTTTTTTTTTTTTTTTTTTTATATCTTGGACCTTAAGTATCAATTTGGCACTTGCTTTGGGATACCTTTCCTGGAAAATACTTTTCTTAGTTATAGTCACTTCATCTAGAAAGATTAATACCATCTATTGTTTACCATCATCAATCCACTTTTTCTCATTTTCTACATGGGGCCAAGATGTCATGTCAGCTGTTGCCATCTCGCTTGTTCTGTGCCATTCTATTACTACATTTCACAGTCGTACCTGACCGTCACAGGTCTCATACAATCCATCCATCTCTTGCTGGACAGTTTAATTTCCTCTTGCCTTCTTTCTCTCTCCCCCAAAATTTTCTTAATCAGATTATCCTCTGCTTTCCTGCACATGTGCCTGATCCACAGTGATCTGTTCTTTTTGACCTTCTTTGCAGTTGGACCTACTTTGACTTCTGCTCTGATGGCATTATTCCTTTCTCTGTCCCACAGCATGCATCCTCTCACCTGTCTCAGGCACTTCATCTCCATCATTTCTAGTCTCCCCAACTACTCTGCCATCATTGCCAAGGTTTCTGTACCATACAGAATTGTTTATGCAATACATTCATTCTTCCTGTTAGGTCATCATATTACATATTTATAGTTTTACTATATATATTTGCTCCCAAAGGGGTGGATTTATGCTCATTATTGATGCAGATTTAATGTATGCATGTTATTTTGTTTTTACATATTCAGATAATGCAGAGGATTATGATTGAGTCACCAATCATAACATGCTTATTATTTGTTAGAGACATGGATGACAAGAAATTCATCTCTAGAGCGATCTTGGTGAATTTCACTGATGCTAATTCTTTGTAGTGCAAACAGCTTTATTAGTAGTTAGAGGGGAAAAAATGAAAAGCAGTAAAGCAGTTAGTGAGCACCGTGGGGAAGCCAGTGTAACACAGGCCCTTATGTTTACACTCGCCTTGCTGTGCCTCTCACTGTGGGGAAGCCAGTGTAACACAGGCCCTTATGTTTACACACACCTTGCTGTGCCTCTCACTGTGGGGAAGCCAATGTAACACAGGCCCTTATGTTTACGCACACTTTGCTGTGCCTCTCACTGTGGGGAAGCCAGTGTAACACAGGCCCTTATGTTTACGCACACCTTGCTGTGCCTCTCACTGTGGGGAAGCCAGTGTAACACAAGGCACTTATGTTTACATACAGCTTGCTGCGCCTCTCAAATGTCCAGATTTCTGCCTTAATATGTTTGGTACATTCTCATAAATTTTTTTGAACAAATCACTGAGGATTGAAGTCACTAAATAATGATATATATTTGTGTTTAAGACTTCGTATCTTTAAGAAAATGTTAATGTACAATACACCCTGCTATTCTAGCTACTTTCTAAGGCTATAAAAGGGAAGTGAGGGACATGTTTTCAGTACGGACAGCAAGCAGAAACAAATCAGTTTTTATGCTACTGCTGTCTTTTTGTGGTCAGTACTGTCAGATTTGACTGCCTAGCATGAGACCTGACCATAACACGTTAAGCAGCGATGCTTAACATTTATTTATATCTGGTCTCACTACAGTATCTCTTAAATGATTTGTCTTTTTCCAGATTTCGAAGCATAATCATTGCACTGCATGCAGTCCAAAGTTACTGTTCTCAGAAAAGGATTTCTGACCTGCAAGCTTTATGTAAACAGTCGTATACACTTTTCAGCAGACACACAATATCTTTATGATATCTTAAAGAACAAATTCCTCCTTTATTCCTAAACTGGCATTTGAAATCCATCTTCAAAAGCAGAAGAATATGGGGGAAAATCCTTCAGAAAAATGGAAGTAGATAGACGTCCGAAGTATTATAGTGAGAAAATCAGACCCAATGCACTCTGATGAACAGTTTGCACGTTATGAAAGTAAAGGAAACAGGTTTGTGTGGTCACTATATAGATGCCGTCTTACTGATTGACTAATTGCACTACTTTCCTTTAAGATAAATGCAATAGCATTACAACATTTTGACTGAGGAAATTAGTCCCCATGCTACTAGGTCTGTATATATCACAGCAATGTTCTTTAATAATGCATTTGCTAGAAGTATAGGTTGCTCAGATTTGTAAAGTAATACTTACTTTTTTCTCTTGTCTTAGTTGGCTCTGCCCCCCTCCATTCGCCCTCACTAATGCTCGGGCTCTCTCCACTTCCCTGCCCTGCCCATTATTTCCTCCCGCCCCCACTACCTCTACATTTATAGTAATCACAGCCACACCCACAGCTCACCCTCGCATCACCTCCACCAATCACAGCTCCTCAAGTCATATCACATTATACCACACCAACTTGCTCCACACAAAATACTCCCAATCACTCTCATTCCCACTAGGCATTTTTTTACATCACCCACACTACTTCCCCATCTACATATAGTGCAATCCTATAATTCCTATTCAGACCCCCCACCTAGAAACAACTTAAACTTTATAACCATGACTATCACACAACTAAGTCTAGTCTGTCTTCTCATAATTCTTTACAACACCACAAGTTATCACTCTAGCAATATCACTAAGCTTAGTAGCACAATACTGCATTATGCACTCTCTTATACAGACACCACACATTATAATAATATCTGCCCACAGTTATTCAAGAACTACATAATGGACCAGTTCAGAACTAAACACATATGCTCTCATTTCTACTCCAAAAAAACACAATACTTTCTCACACTCCTCACCAAACTCCAAAGTCCGTTTAACCATTTTAACTCCGGGCTCACCATAAGTGGGGGATATCCACTCCAACACAAACTGCTCCAACACAAATGTCAGAACATATCATCCCCACTTGCTTCATACCTGGGAAAATCAACAACAGCAGCAAAACCAACCATGTTTTAATGCTAAATATTAATATTAGAAGTATCCAAAATAAAATACCTGAACTCCAGGCCACAATAGCACACTATTCCCCAGACATAGTTGCTTTAACAGAAACCTGGCTAAATAAAAACATAGCTAACTCAGAAGTTCTCCCTACCAGCTACAATATCATTAGACAAGACAGACCACTTCATAAAGGGGGTGGAACTGCCTTACTGTACAAGTCCAACTTGACTGTCTGTCAATTACCAAACTCCTACCCCTCCCCCAATAATTGGAACATACTTATCTCACAACTTTAACTTCACCCTAAAAAGGTCATCACCACAATTGTGATCCATATTCCAGATGGTAATACACCTGTTAGCCTTGAAGACTTCTTATCCTGGTGTTCTTCCACATACTCACAAGAAACCCTTATTCTGGGGATCTTCAACCTAGATTAGTTCACCTGTATATCAGAACCACCAAGTAATCTAATGAATCTCCATGACTACCAGCAGCTAGTCCAAATTCCAACTAGATGTGATAAAAAAATCTAAAAGGGAATTCATCCTTGACTGGGTCCTAACTAACAACCCCACATTGTACCCTCACACAGGCAGTCTCCCAGACACCTTAAGTGACCACAACATAATATACTTTATACGTAGTAGAACAAGCATATGCAAAACCACTAACTATATATCCACTAGAAGCACAAAAAAATTCTCTCCTGAGGTCCTCAACACTTCACTGTGTAACTGAGACTGGACCCTCCTAAAAACCCTCCCACTTGACCAGGCTGTAGCATATTTCAACAACACCTAGACACTGTCATTCCATTGCGCAAAATCAAGGTTATAACCTCTACAAACCCCTGGCTCAGTAAAGAAACCAATCAAATCCTCAAGTCCAGAGACACTGCCGGGCTTTACTATAAAAAAAAAACAAAGAAACACAAAGCCTAACTAAGTACCAAGAACTTCGCAACTGTGCAAAAAATGCGTTAGGCTGGACAAAAAATCCTACTACACAACATTACAAACTAAATACCAACACAACCTGCAAAAATGTTGGAAAAATGTAAACCAGCTACTAAAATCCACCCAAAAGGCTACCCCCAAACCAACCACCCCTGACACTAAAGTTCCCATCGAAACACAATTCATCTCCCACTTTGCGAACTCAATTCTATCCTTAGTATCACAGGACAGTTCCTTCCTCACTATCCCCCCAACACAAATAACACTAATACAAGCTTTACCCTCAAAACAGTTTCCACCACTTCAATGAAAAGCATGCTCTCCAAACTAAAAACCTCATCAACAGCAGCCGACCTACTCCCCAGCTATTTCTTGAAACTCACAGCAGATGCTATTGCTATCCCAGTCTCCACTCTCATAAACAGATCAATTGTTGAAAACTATGTGCCCAAACTCTGGAAAATATCCTATGTTACACCCATATATAAAGGCGGGACCTCCACTGAACTTTACTACAGACCCATTGCTTTACTCTTCCCCCTGGCCAAAATCCTAGAAAAATGCATCCATATCCAGATGCTAAACTATCTCCTAGACAGCAACATCCTGACACCTACTCAGCATTGTTTCAGACCTGCCCATAGTACCACTACAACCCTCCTCTGCTTCACAGACACAGTAAACCATCTCAAAAATGAAGGCCTACAAGTGTCATCTCTTTTTTTGGATATGTCCAAAGCATTTGACACAGTCTCACACCAAATCCTGCTAAACAAACTAAATCAATATCATCTATCAAATTCCACTCTTACCTGGTTCCAAAGCTGCTTAACTGACAGGTACCAAGCTGTGAAATGGGAAAATTCTCTCTCTCCTCAGCTGCCCATAACTATAGGAGTCCCACAGGGTTCTATCTTAGGACCACTACTATTCACAGTCTTCACAAATAACCTCCATACCTCCACACAGCATGCATCTATAATTTAGTATGCAGGTGACACTACCTTAATCTGTGCTGCACAAAACATTCCCACCCTCCTGCAAACAACTCAACTAGCATTCTCTGACGTTGAAAACTACCTTACCAAAGCCCAACTTATCCTCAGTCCAAAGAAAACTCAGCTTATGATTATAACCAGTTCTAACAAAAACACTAACAGTAAATTCACTATCTACTCTACTCCACAAATGCTACTCCAATTGCTCCAGTGGCACAGGCTAAGCTATTGGGAATAACCATAGACTCCCACCTAAAATTTGATAGTCATCTCAACTTAACTATTAAAAAAGTACATGCCAAACTGGGGTCACTCTACTGTATCAAACCATTTCTTACCAACAACACAAGATCAGCCATTGCTCGCTCCCAACTTCTATCCATCTCCCATTCTGAATAATCTCAACAAAACTAAACTAAGCAAAATGGAAGCCTGCTGTAACAGAATTGCCTGCTTTGCTGCAAATTGCTCATATAGAACTCATCACTGTACTGCTCTGAGACAGCTCCACTGGCTTGAACTGCCCAACCTACAATCAGCTCTGCCTCTGTCATTCTATCTATTACCTCCCCAATAATTGTCCTGCCCTCAAAAACCTAGTACAACATCATTCAGCCAAAAGGCCTCTTAGATCATCAAGCAAACTACTACTAGAAGTCACCAACAGCTACAATAGCTTTGGAGATGCACTATATAGTAGTTCAGTGGCTAAAAAAATGGAACTCTGTCCCCACTAGCATTCAAAACACATCATCCAAAGCCTCCTTTAAAGACCTCATCAGGCAACATCTCAAGCAAAGTTGGCAGTGCCATGATTGCTCCCCAGGCTAGTGAAAGCGGATAACATATACATACTAAATCTACAGCACGTGATAATAGTTTTCAATCTTGCTCACAAACACTGGCTAATCTACAATGTATGTACTGTACCTGTGTACTATGTATGTATTCTACCTATGTTCCAAATTTAAACTGTACACCACAAATCTATTAATTACCTTTATTTTTAAAATTAATATATTTTTTTGTTTGTTCTCTCCACTGTAACGGTTTATGTGCCGCATACCACTGTAAAACCATGTCTCTTGTAATTTGTGTGTATACTGATCATGTCTAAATAACTAAATGTGTCTGTAATTTTTCTGTGTGGAGCTTTTCTCCCCGGGCCTCTGCTGAAAAAGGGCCTTTTCGACTCAGACACCCCCGGTTAACAAATGTAAAATAAATAAATCTGCCCTTGCAGGCCATTTTAAGCCTAGACAATTTCCCTTTTTGTGATTGTAATAACCTGTCCCAATTACTTATCTTCAGCTTGCCGTCTGCTTAGTCAGTCAGAGCCCTTTGGTATTTGCTTTTACTCCAGAAAAGTAGATGCCAAACAGGTGAAGTCCCAGCATAGAGCCATGGGGAGCTCCATTGGTGACTGGTAGCTTTGTGGAGGGTAGCTTCTCATATTTTGATTATCTGCATCCTATCTGTGAGCCAGTTGGCAATTCAGCGGGTGACTTCTTCTTCCGGCTGCTCCTGTTATGGGTTGCCACAGCAGATCAACTGTTTCCATTTTTTCCTGTCCTCTGCATCTTGCTCTGTCACACCAACCACCTGCATGTCCTCTCTCACCACATCCATAAACCTTATCTTAGGCCTTCCTCTTTTCCTGTTACCTGGCAGCTTCATCCTTAGCATCTTTTCCCTAATATACTCTGCATCCCTCCTCAGCACATGTCCAAACCAACGTAATCTTGCCTCTCTGGCTTTGTCTCCAAACCTTCCAACCTGGGCTGACCCTCTAATATACTTATTCCTAATCCTGTCCATCCTCGTCACACCCAGTACAAATCTTAACATCTTCAACTCTGCCACGTCAAGCTCTGACTCCTGCCTTTTTGTCAATGCCAATGTCTCCAACCCATATAACATAGCTGGTCTCACTACCCTCTTATAGACCTTCCCTTTCACTCTTACTGGTACTCGTCTGTCACAAATTACTCCTGACACTCTTCTCCACCCACTCCATCCTGCCTGTGCTCTCTTCTTCACCTCTCTTCCACACTCACCATTACTCTGAACTTTTGATCCCAAGTACATAAACTCATTCACCTTTGCCACCTCTACTCCCTGCATCCTCACCATTCCTCCATCCTCCCTCTCATTCACACACATATATTCTGTCTTAGTCCTGCTGACCTTCATTCCTCTTCTCTCTAGAGCATATCTCCACCTCTCCAGGGTCGTCTCCACCTGTTCCTTACTCTCACTACAGATCACAATGTCATCTGCAAATGTCATAGTCCACGGGGACTCCTGTCTGATCTCGTCTGTCAACCTGTCCACATGTGACATAGGTGTTTATTGCCAGTTTATTTAGCTTTTCTACTATGCCTGATTGGGGAATTGTATCAAAAGATTTGGAGATTTGCGTTTTTTTTACCATTTTGTCTTCATCCTCTCCTTTGGTGACCTTTTCAAAAAAAAATCTAGCAGGTTGATTAAGCATGATCTGCCCTTAATGAATCCAAACTGAGATGGGTCCAGTGTTTGGAAGTTCTCTATGCCCAGATTGAGTAATTCCATAAGTCTTTCCAGGGCTTTGCATATGAGGCTGGTTTAAAGATGTGCCTAGAACATTGCAATAATATGCACACAGGCTTGCTTAGCTTGCAGTTTAAAGACAACATTTTGAACATAGATTTGGTCCTTATATTACTTGTTACTCCAGTGTCAACAGCTTTGATGTTTATGCATAGTGTCTCAGGCTTCCTGGTGAAGGTTCTTGTACTCATTCACAGCTTGCTGACCAGATATTCTGTTACATAGATCATTTCTGAGCCTTCTGACTGTAATTACCCTGCAGCATATTCACAAAACTCCACTCTGACTGTCCTACTCACAAGCATGCTTATTGCTGACTGCACATTTGATTCCACAATATTATTTTGTTGCTGTTACCTTACATTTTAAGAAAATTATTGCTTATAGGTATTATTTAAATTGGATGTTTAGCTTTAAATTGTGTTATATCATGCTTGTAGCCACATCCGCTCATACCGAATATGATTTCTAGCTTCTCATGTGTTACTAGGTGCCATCTTGGATAGCATATGGGCACCTGAAGCTTTGCTTTTTTTTCATTATTTTTGCAGCTTCTGTTCTTCAGTTTTTTTTTTTACTTTCCCACACAATGTCAGTCCTGTGTACTTCCAACTTCTGTGTTATAGTTTTCAGTTGTATACCTGACTTCTCAGTCACACAACATGTAGCTATGGATAACAGTCTGCAAGTACCTCACAACCTCTCAACATTAAAAATCACAGCTCTGGCCTTTAAAAATAATAGCAAAGGGCCTTGAAGAGGAATGATTTCCTATTTGTTTGGAATAGAAAGTCTTTGGATACTATACTCCCTATAGTTAGTGATAATGAATCTACATAGATTTGTTTCAGTTATTTATTAACATATATATACTATTATAGGTTCATAGGTAAGTACTAGGCTAGCTGTTGTTGAGGACCATTTTAATCCTATCCATATTCCCCTTTTGTGCTTCAATTAAGCTATCCTATTTGGTTAGAGATTGGTCTTACCCATCCCATGATTGATAATTATATATTACCCATAATGACAATAACTGGGATCATACCATAGATAATTTGAGGGGACACATTCCTGGAATAAAGCATTCAGGAGCTGTTTCCCACCATTAGTAGTACGGGGGCATCCCTGGGGTAAATTTTCTATTTCCCGTTCATAGATCCAAGTTGCACTTGAATCTGGACAAGGATGAACTTTGTTTCATGCGTATGTGGAGTCAGTTCCAGAGCAGTGGTATCCTCTGCGAGATACATCTGCCCTCCAAATAGTTCTGTTGATGATGTAGAAGAGGTTTAGATTCCCACATCAAATATTTCTGATGCATTTTAACTTGTTGTGCAGTAAATTCATCAGTATTGGGCCGGAGGATGCCTCCATGCCATACACAGGTCACCTCTTAGTCTGTAGGACACTGAGTACAGTGATAGGGCTTTGAGTCAGTCCATGTAGGACATGTTGTCTAGGCCTTGCATCATTTTAGTGAGGTATGTCTGTTGGCAGTCCAGTTGCTGCATATGTCTGGGTAGACACATACCAATGGGGACATTATATTCAATGATTGGCCTAATGAGGGCTTGGTGAATGACAATCATATCCCTAGATCTAGACACAATCCCTTTGTTTATAAACTGTGCAATATAGAAGGACTTTCTTACAACAATGGACACATGTTTGTCAAAAGTTAAGTCATTGTCCACATAAGTTCCTAAATCCTGAACAAATGGATCATCTCTTAAGGGCATATTGTTAATGTGGTAATTCCCTGGGATAGGTGACTTCCCAAAGGATACAAGAATTTATTTTTTGGTATTTAGTTTCAGTTGATGATTTTGGCACCAGTTATTTATTTGGAACAAACCTTCCTGCAGGATGGCCAAGTCATTTAGGGATTCAATGACTGCTCCTACCTTGCAGTCATCTACAAACAGTCAGCTACAGCCCTTTGGTATTGTTTTTTTTTTTTACTTCAGAAAAGTAGATACCAAACAGGAGAGGTCCCAGCACAGAGCCCTGGCGGGGGCACCACTAGTGACTGGTCTTTTTGTGATAGTAACCTCCCCTCTTTTGATTGTCTGTGAGCCATTTTGTAATCCAGTTGGTGACATAGGTTCCTTCACAGTTTATTTAGCTTTTCTACTATGCCTGAGTTGGGAGTTGTAGCAAAAGCTTTGGCAAGGTCAAGGCATGAGGCATGTACCATTTTGCCTTCATCCATTGCTTTGGTGACCTTTTCAAAAAATCCCCCAAGTTGAGTAAGCATGACCTGCCTTTGACTAATCCAAACTGAGATGGGTCCAGTGTTTGAAGGTTCCCTATATCCTGATTGATTAATTCCATAAGTCTTTCCATGGCTTTGCATATGGGGCTGAAGAGACTTGTGAGTCTGTAATTGCCTAGGTCTCTGGAAGGTCCTCTCTTATGCATGGGAATGACTGTATCTGTTCTCCACTCACTTGGTACAAAACCTGTGTGGAGGCTGAGGCGAACAGTTTTGCAGGGATGTGGCTAAATCATGATTTGTGCTGTTTAAGATACATCCCGGAATATTTTCATGACTCCTAGATGAAGTATATTTAGGTTTTGATAGCACTTTTAGGATGTGTGATAGCTGGAGGCAAACCAGTTCCAGGTATATCTTGAGGGACAGATAGAGGGAAGAGGGGTAAAGTTAGAGATCAGACAGTAGATTTGCTATATCTTCAGCCTCCGTGTACGTAACATTGTTCAGAATCATCTGAGAGCATTGCTGTATTGTGCTTTTGAGATTATGAACATAAATAAAAAATGTCTTGTGATGTCTTTGGCTTGGGTAGTTATTTTAATCTCAGACTTGGCTTTCGTGATTTTATTAAGCTCCTGAGCTGGTTGCTATTTCAGTGACAAGGGATCAAACATTCTGGGAATTAACATTCTTAATTTTGCTTACTTTTGTTTTATAATAATAGGAAAAGAATTTCAAATGCGATATTATGGTTCCACCATGTGGGTTTGTTTATGGAGTTTTCCCTGTGCTTGTTCCTAGAGGGTACAGCTGCATCTATCCAGCTGTTTACATAATAGTACAGCATGGTGGTGTATGTTACTGAGTATTCAGTGGAATTAACTAGGTTTGGTGGAGATGTGAAGCTAGCCAATGTATTACTTAGGAGTAGGTAGTTTGTATTAAAGACATTTATAAAGGTACTTTGGGTGGAAGAGATCTCAGGTTTCATTTTCATTTTGAAGGAGACTGCTTTATGGTCAGACCTGACAAGTGATGAAGATAGGCACAGGATGGTGCAAGATGTTTCCATACTAGTAAGAACAAAAGATGCAAGATGTCCTCATTAGTGGGTATTCCGACTAATTGTTCCAGGACATTTGTACTGACAAAGTCCAGAAATCTCTGTGCTTGTAAACTAGTGGTGGAGTAAGCTTCCCAGTCTATAGCTGGATAGTTTAGATTACCTAGGAAAATGGTATTGGGTTTGATACTGAATGATACTAGCTCCTCTAGAAAGGCATTGTGGCTTTCTTGAACAATTCTATCTTCTTCAGGCAAATCAGGAGAAAATCAGTAGATTTAGAAGAAACAAGGCACAATATGAGGCCAAAAATCAAAGCACTTTGCCTAAATCATAGCAGTTGAAAGGTACAGTCTGACTCTTATTTTGATTTTTCTTTTGTTTACTGTGTTTGCCCTGCTGGGTTTAGTGAAAGCCCCCTTTTCAGCAGAGGCCCAGTGAGAAAAGCTCTGACATATAACATTTTAAACAGACATTCAGTAATATACTGTAATGGTTACCTTTATTTCATGAATGTAATTTAATTAGCAATTGTTTTTGTGTAATTGTTAACATATATTACTTAATTTCTGTCCATGTATAAGAAATACTTGTGCCTTAGTAGATGTTGGATAGTAAGCATTTGAGCAGGTGTATTAAATTAATATGTTTGTAAGATAGATAATAGGTTATATGATTAGTGATTAGAAATGAAGTGAAATGGGACTCGGTAGGGCAGAATATTAGTGCTTAGAAATGAAGTGAAATGGGACTCGGTAGGGCAGAAAATGTTAATACTGTAGTTAAGAGGTGGGGTATTAAGCAGGTTCAGAAACAATTCTACATAGTTATAAGATTTATACATTAAATTTAGAGGTGGGGGTGAGCAGTGTCAGAAGTAATGTATAGAGCTGGGAAATGCTACTGAAACTATTCAGGTATCGGTGGAGACCGGTTGTGGGCCATAGGATTCTGAATGAAGAGAAATGGTCTGATGATACAGGTATCAGTGGAGACCGGTTATGGGCCATAGGATTCTGAATGAAGAGAAATGGTCTGATGATACAGGTATCGGTGGAGACCGGTTGTGGGCCATAGGATTCTGAATGAAGAGAAATGGTCTGATGATACAGGTATTGGTGGAGACCGGTTGTGGGCCATAGGATTGTGAATGAAGAGAAATGGTCTGATGAGACAGGTATCGGTGGAGACCAGTTGTGGGCCATAGGATTCTGAATGAAGAGAAATGGTCTGATGATACAGGTATCGGTGGAGACCGGTTGTGGGCCATAGGATTCTGAATGAAGAGAAATGGTCTGATGATACAGGTATCGGTGGAGACCGGTTGTGGGCCATAGGATTCTGAATGAAGAGAAATGGTCTGATGATACAGGTATCGGTGGAGACCGGTTGTGGGCCATAGGATTCTGAATGAAGAGAAATGGTCTGATGATACAGGTATCGGTGGAGACCGGTTGTGGGCCATAGGATTCTGAATGAAGAGAAATGGTCTGATGATACAGGTATCGGTGGAGACCGGTTGTGGGCCATAGGATTCTGAATGAAGAGAAATGGTCTGATGATACAGGTATCGGTGGAGACCGGTTGTGGGCCATAGGATTCTGAATGAAGAGAAATAGTCTGATGATACAGGTATCGGTGGAGACCGGTTGTGGGCCATAGGATTCTGAATGAAGGGAAATGGCTTGATGGTACAGGTATCGGTGGAGACTGATTGTGGGCCATAGGATTCTGAATGAAGAGAAATGGTCTGATGATACAGGTATCGGTGGAGACTGGTTATGGGCCATAGGATTCTGAATGAAGAGAAATGGTCTGATGATACAGGTATTGGTGGAGACCGGTTGTGGGCCATAGGATTCTGAATGAAGAGAAATGGTCTGATGATACAGGTATCGGTGGAGACCGGTTGTGGGCCATAGGATTCTGAATGAAGAGAAATTATCTGATGATACAGGTATCGGTGGGGACCGGTTGTGGGCCATAGGATTCTGAATGAAGAGAAATGGTCTGATGATACAGGTATCGGTGGAGACCGGTTGTGGGCCATAGGATTCTGAATGAAGAAGAATGGTCTGATGATATGCCAAGCTGGAGATAACAGTGGCATTTATCTTGGAGATACACACCAGCAGATCCACTGATTTGATAGGTGATACTTCAGATGCATTTTAAATCAGCTTACATTCTGAATGGATTTCAGTTGTACTGGGATATAGTTCCGTAGTTTAGCTACACTAGTTGAACACAGAGTGTCACCTGCAGTATTAGATGATGTGGTTATAGTGATTAATGACTTTTTTCTCTATAGCATAAAATTCTATTGGGGGAGCAGTGCTGTATTTAGTTAAGAGCCGGACAATTTTCTGGCTTATAGAGAAGTCTGTGAATTGTAGTTATCTGTGAAAGGCATTCATGTAGTGCTGGAATGTGACGCTTCCCTGACCAAGTACATGGAATCCTGATGTTTTACTTATTCACCTTTTCTACATATTGCATGCATGCCCCGCAGCCTTGATCAGAGAGTATTTCTATCCATCCTGCCCCTGCTGTCACGGTTGGAGAGCTGAATGTTACATGCTTGATCATTTTCCACCCGTCTAGTCCTCTGAATAAAACCTCTGTTGTAGAGGGTTGTCTCAGTCACAATTTACAAATTTGTAATGCAAGTCTGTTCAAGCTAGTGTACATTTGCTTTATGTAACAAAACATGATTGCAGAGCAGCAGCACTCATACATACCGTAGTTCTATACCACAGTGGTCCATGTCTGTCTCCACACTCCTCTGCACTGCTCATCAACTGAATAGGTGACTTTCTCATAAGTACAGATTATTTGGGATTAACTGGTCAGCTAAGAGACACTAGTAGATATTTTCTGAAGGCCTAAGCGAGCATTGACATTAAATTGCTTGCTCAGTTATTTGATATGCAAATGGGAAATGAGATTCGAACACTGATCTAATGCTTTACAGTCTGCTAGCTTAACCACCACATTGTTCTGCCTTTTCATGAAGAGCAGCAGAATTTTTCACAAAACACTGATAAAGGTGTCATTTCTGAATTACTTTGATGTTTGCAGCAGCAGACCCATCCAAGGACAATGCTGCAGTTGTATTATATCATTTATGAGACACCATTTCCAAATGTTTGTGAAACACTGCATGGAATCGTAAACACTGGAATTTATTTCACAGGTGGTTGACTGCAGTAGCTGTACTGTGCTGAACCCATTTAAAGAAAAAAAAAAGTGAGAAAATTTCTAAGCCGTGGAAAACAAATTAAGTGCACTGAAGTATGTAATATGCATATTAGTAGAAGCAGTCAAAGGTAGAACAAGTTGGTTAGGAGATGAGCATAAAAATGTGTCATTCCATTATCAGGACAGCCCAGGAACTGTTTAGTATTATTGTAGCTAATGTTAAAATGGGTATAGAAGAAAATGAGGAAAATCAGACCAATTCACAAGTCTTTCATATTGTGGAAATCAAACACATGACATGTAAATTACCTTCGCTAACAAAAGTGGAGCAAACTTACCCAGATTCTAAAATGTTTTTTAACAAAAAGATATAAGTAAACGAATGTGCAGGAGACTCAAAACAATAAGCTCATTCCTAATGCTACCTACATGTGACAAAGTGATCAGCTGCAAATTGTACAGATGGAACCATTAACGCTTTGTGGGTCAGAGTACACAACCCACATAAACACCAGTGGGCCATATAACCACTGAGAAGATAAGGCAGCAATGGGAGTGCATCTTATTGGCCAAGGGGAGGGTAATAAAGGATAAAATATTAGAAATGTATCTCTCTTTCTCTGAGTGAATTTATGTGATACTACTGCCTTAAAAAGGCTGTTCTGTCTGCAGATAACTGGCTTGGCTTTTAGGTGCTGGGAGTTAATTGATAATTTAATACAGATGTTAAAAAAAAGATATTAAGATATGCACACATATACGCACACACATTAATAGAAAACAAACCATATTTCATATATTAAACATTACTTGTTTTTTTTGTAACAATAATTCACTCCAGCGTTACATAAATCAGTCAATTCTTGCCTTCTCTTAAACCTCATTCCTTCTCTTGAACATTATTCTGCACGTATTTTCCTCAAATTCCATTAATTTCTATGTAATTTGCTCCTTCCATTTTCTAAAGATCCCAGCTGTAGTTCTTTTATCTCATTTACAATATTTAGTACTTCAATTAAAGATGGTTTAGATTTTGATTTCCAGTTTCTATCAATTGCCTTTTTTGGTAATCAGTAGCATTAAACTAAGTAAGGTCTTACTAAGTCAAGGCAGTTCAGTTCCTGTGTTTCCACTCAAAAAAATAAATAACTTCCTTAGTTACAAGCATTCGCTCCACCAATGTTTCTGACAGTACTCTGTAATGAATTTTTAAATCTACCAACTCATTGCACTCCAAAAAACGCATGTTCCCAGTTACCTCATTCTTCCCCATCACACCACCAACATTTTCTATCTAGCTGAGGAAAAATTCTTTCAGGTCTGCTCAGTGTATAAAAATACCTCTGTAAACATCTCCAAGTAAAAATTCTAAATCTTCTGGACTTTGACCATAATTGAGAGCCATACAAATGCCCTTTCATCACTTCTTTGTAAATTGCCTTTTCCAGTCTCTCTTTTCAATCTTTTCTGACCTCCTCTGATTGATTCTTATAAGTTCATAGGTATTTACTAAGCTAATGACCTGGAGGGGGTCCCTATTAAATTGCCGAATGTTTCAAAGTTCGAATGTTATATGGTCAACACCACATGATCGAACTTTGAAAAGTTCGAAGGTGAAAGGCAATGGCTCTGTACAAGCAGAATGGGAAAATTTCCCTTTTCTGCATTGAAGTGCGGTCTCAGAGTTGGTATATTTAAGTAGGGGGTGTGGGGTGCAGGGGGTTTGCCCCCCTGCTCAGATCATTAAGGTAAGGCTTTTTTTTTGTTGTTGTTTTTTTAGTATATATTCAAGGTTTCAAGTTTCGCTCATATGTTGTTGAACATACGAGGTTTGAAATTATTTGAAGCTTTAAATGTATAATATAGATCCCCTGGAGGAGGGGGGTCTTTTTAATCCTAGCCATGCTTCCTAAGGTGAGAATCAAACTATGTATCTTATGTCTGTGAGGTAAACACCTTAACCCATTATGACAACCCCTCCAATCATACAATAGTTTATATACCATACTAATTACCCCCCTTTTTAACAGCAGTTTGTTTTAGACTTGACTAAAAACTCTTTCAGAGCTGGTATTTCACTTAGCACTCCCCTCTCTATTTCCGTTTGCCAATACTTTGATATTAAGCCCTGATAGGGAAAACCGTCTCTAACGCGCAGTCCAAACTTCTGCTAGACCTCTTCCCATTCTAGTACCTTTCCCTCTTTAATTATGTGTTCCAAATGCATTGGTTCCTTTGTTCATTTTCTTCAGTAAATTCCAGCCCCTCCTATTGCCTATTTTCTATATTCCTACTTGCTGTGATACCCTATTGGAAAAAAACTCCTTTCTCCATTCCCCTTTGTGCAAACGTATGAATATAATATTTGGTATGGTTATTTTCCTTAAGAATCTGTACGCAAACCCTGCTGTCTTATTTCTAGACTTCCCCTCCTATTTCATCACTACAACAATCCCTTTCCAGTTTGATGTATGACCTTCTACTTGTGTTATATATGAGCCTTAACTCATAGCTCTAAAGTATCCATTCAAATTGGGCAATCCTAAAACACCTTGTTCTGTGGGGAGAATCAACTTATTCCACTTAACTCTTGCCCTGTTCTCCTCCCAGATAAATCCCTTCAAGTTTTTTTTTATTAGTTATTGCCCACACCTTCTCCTTTGGTTGATAAAAATTTGCCTGCTCTGTATATGACTAAAGGGACTAAAAGATTTTCACTGCTTGAATTTTACGATCCATATCCATAATGAAGAGCTTCCAGTTTCTCACTTTTTGTAGTATCTTTTTAGTCTTTTCCCACATATCCTTAACTGCCATAACAGAATCTTTTTTAATCCATACAACTAAATGCTTCACCTTATCATATCCTTATAAGTATGCGGTATTACTGAACCAATCATTGTGTGAGTACATAGTTCACTGATAACAGGCTTTGTTTAATTTTTGTTTAATCTTTATTAATTTTATATCCCCAAAATAGTTGAAATTGTGTCAAAATATTCCATGACACCAAAATGTCATTTTTAGATTTATAAAGTACAAAATAATATCATCTGCAAATAAAAACAACTTTTCTTGACTACCAGACCACTTATATCCTTAAATTTCTGATACCCATATTTTCTTTGTCAGTAGCTCTAAACGTAAAAAAAAATAATAATAGGGGAAGTAGACATCCCTGCATGGTTTCCTAGTTCAAATAGCTTGTCAAAGAGTAACCCTGCCACTTTACCTTTTGTCTCAGACCCTTCATATATCCTTCTAATTAACCCTATTGCTCTGTCAGGGAATGCAAATGCTTCCATTGCCCTGCTCATAAAGTCCCAGCTGAGTCTATCGAATGCTTTCTCTGTATCAAGACCCACCATCAAAAGCAGCATTTTCTTGCATTCTGTTTCCATCTGGATCATCAATATTCCATTGTTTCCATTTAAGACATTTCTTAGTTTCATAAAATTCTATTACTGCTACAGGATGTCTGGTTATTTTTCTTGGTCATAGGCTCCCTAAATTTGGCAACAACCCTTTCAATTTTCTGTTGCTTAAGTTATTGTGCTAAACATTTTTTATGATCTGGACTCATCAAAAATAGTTGTTTAACAGCAGCCTTTCTAAACTCATGTATTAGCCAACTATTCCTTTATCTTCTTTTTACCATGCTGCATTTTCTCCTCCTGTTCTTTGAAACTCCCCTTATTCTGCTATAACATTTGTTAGCCCCTGTAAGTAATTCCTATTACTACTTAACCATGTCTCTTTCTCTTTTATTTCAACCATACTTTTAAACTCCATGTTCATTTTATCCCACTCATTAGCTAGGTTTTCTGAAGATATTTCTTTCTTCCCTAATAACTCTCAAACCATTTCCACCACCCATTACTTAAATCTCTCTCTTTAACAGGTAAGTAGGAAAGCACCAGTGTCTCATTTTTAGTTCATTACCCTGCATCTTTATCTTCATTTTTTAATTGTTGCATGAACTGAAATAGTTATTGGATGTGTCAAAGCTTTCAGTTAAATGCACTTGCTCCTGTGACATAGAATTTTCATTCCAGCCTAGCCCAGTGGGAAATGTGTAAATTCTGAATTCCTACTACTGAATTCATGTCTTTCATAAAGTTCTTCAGAATTCTACCCTCTTTTGTTATATTTTTCTTTCTAGGTCCCCCAATACATCATCACTATTGCAAACAGAGTTCCACTCAGTTTTCAGTAAACTGCACATGTTCTTGTGAAATCCAACTTCTATCCATTCTAACCAGTTATTGTATGTTCGGGAATGATATATAAATTCTGAGATCCTACTACTGTATTCATATATTTCTTCAGAAATCTAACATATTGTGTTATATTTTCCCTTTTAGCCCCTGGATACATCATTACTATTGCAAATCAAGTTCCAGTCCTCACCCATAAATAATACTCCCTGCTAGGAGCTGATTGTTCCTCTCAAAATATTTTTAAGCTCCATAACAGCAGTTTCTGGTGGAATATAAATATATTGCAGAGCAATCCTTCTCCCTTGCCTGGAGACCCTTATTGCCACATATCCACCATTATTCTCAATTTTTTCCTTTTCTTTCACTATTGAAGCCTGCCTAGCAATCAGTATTATTACTCGCTTTCTGTTTGTCCATCCTGAAATCTTTTCCTTGTCAAATTCATATGTTAATTTCTATCCAAATGTCTCTCCTGCAGCATTACTATTTTCACCGTATAATTCTTAACATAATTTAATCTCTCTTTTTTTGTCTGTACCTTTATGCCATTTACATTCTGTGATAATCTGGACAGAATCACCCTTTAGAAAGCTATTACTCTCACCTATTATACATGGCAGTTCTTTTGAATGTGTATTTCCAACATTTGGCTTACATGCACCCACTAATATTTGGCAGGTTGATCTTTTAAGCAGTTGTTTCTCCTCCTCTCTATCTGAATGTATACCACATTTTCAAGATTTTTGCTTCAATGAAAACACTCAAACAAAAAATGAAATACATTTTCAGAACCCCTATCCACTTTCATCTTGGACCAAATGCATAAAACTATGTACATTTTTGGCAAGTGAAGCTTACCTCTTATGAGTTTTTCTCTGCTGAGAATGGGTATTACCCAGTCAGATTTTCCTGGTAAACAAAGACAAATAAATAAAAAAATGACCCTACAGATGAGAGCAGTTCCCCAAATTGACTGCTGCACCTACATGCACAACCTCATTTAAAATTAAGGTTACCATGCTAATGTACATGTTATAGCCTGTATTCACAATTTCTTTTGATATTTCTATCCCCCCAACCCGATGTGAAAAACAACTTTAGTAAACAACTTTTAGCAAGTACACTGGCAAATAAAAAACTTTTTGTGGAGGCTGCCACTTTCTATAGTTTCAAACTTTATTTTTCACTGAACCACTTACTGTTGTACCTTTAAATAGCATTTATCTCAGCAAAAAAGTGTTAAGAACACTTAAGATGAATTGCAGTTAGCAATGAGGGAAAAAATAGTTAACTTTGGAGATGCATGAAACAATATTTGTAAATTTCACTCTAAACACACTGTACAAACTTCCCATGCTAGTTGCTTGCTTCGTATTGACTGTGCCTGAGAGCATTTGTTAAAGAAATAAAACAAAACAAAATCTAATAATTTTACAAATGTGAAAAACTACCATTTTCAATGCCTTTTATTATTTTGTCTTATTTTTCAAGTCTATGTGCTTAAAAAAGACTTGTGTGCAGCTTAAAGCAAGGACATTAATCCAGACATCCACCCTTGTAAAAGCAATGGCAACTACTGTCTTTCTTCAACATAAATCAATACACTTTTACACCCCACCTTCACTCCAACAACCCAAGGTCACAATATTATACTAAATTTAACTTACTTCTGACAATACCATTCTTATTTTGTTACAATATAAAGTCTGTATACCTTACAACTAAAAAGTAATTCTCTAACATCTTTAGCATATACAGGAGTCACTGATAAGATTTCCTCCTCCTCACATTAAAATACCCATTTACATTTAAAATACACATGACTATGTACTATGCAAAACTGCTATACAACATATGAAATGTACATCAAGAAAATTATTATAAAATATAATTAAGAACAAAACTGTTTTACTATAGTTACGTCTTCATTCCCTTCAGTGTCCGTCTAAACATAATTATGTGAAGTGGTGTATATGGTTTACGGTTTATCCACAAGTTTAACAAAGTCAACAAAATTCCACCCCAGGATTTACTAATCTTCTGTGTAAGACTAGATTAGTCTTACACGGAAACGCCAGTCTAAGAGTATGATGGCAGCATGCCATGCATATTAATGAGGGTGCGCTGCCTCAACTCCAAAGCCTACACGGAGCATGGACAAGTGTAGGGGGTGTGTCGGACTGCCGAGCAGTTCAAAAATCCACACCCCTACACTGACAAAACCCAAGAAATGTCGAGTTACATGAGCGAGTCCGCTCACATGTGTACGTTGTAACACTACACTCCCCCATATGTTAAACCTCGTACAAATTTAAAAATTAAAAGAAATGTATTTATTTTTTTGTTTTATTTCCGATATAGCTGCCTGTGTTTGTGCGGGATTGCCCATTGCTTAGCTACAGTTAGCAGCTTAGACACCGAAGAGGATAATAAGAAAAAAATATGCAAATTAAGCAAAATAGCGATAGTATAGTGGTTAGAGCCTTTGCACAAAGAGGAGGCATTCCCGGTTCGAGTCCCACTACTGCACGTTCCATTTTGTGTTGGAAATCTGTATACAAAAATATTTCCTGACATTTATCATGTATAAGTTTTGTAAAAAGCATTCAAATGTTATATGTAGTAGTGAACAAATTATATACATATATATATATATATATATATATATATAAAGGTGAAATGGTTATGCATTCTGAGGCATGAGTAACTTATTTTAAGCAATATAAAGCACTGCTAAGCACAATTTAGCATATTTAAAACCAATTGCTTGTAGCTGAGCAGCGCGTTAACAAGCGCAATGTCTGTGTGTAGCTGCGCACCGCGCTAACCAGCGCAACATCTGGCAAAGTTGAGCAAAGTCGACTAAACACGGCCATACCTCCTTTACTGTATCTTAACCATTCAGGACAGGCCAGTAGGAAAATAAAAAGCAGTGACAGGACTCAAACTCAGGATACTGTGCACTATAGTCACAGTACATAACCACTAAGCCATGACAGCATTTCATAACCATGCACTTTCAACAGACACATATCTATCAAAGGAATATTAAACATTGCTAACATCAGCTAAGCAGGTGTGCCTACAGCTGAGTTTTTCAAAATTGGCCAATCACAAATAAGTGAGGGAAATGAGGCATATTTAAGCTCCACAGGTGGGAATACTTGCCATAACTGGTTGTAGCTCCCTTCTGCAGTCAGCATGGCTGGTGTTGGAGAAGGCACTCGATTTTGAGCGCAACGCTGGGGCATTGAGGAAACCAAAGTAATGGTTTGGCTCCTTGTCCACAATCATGAGGAAAGACTCCTGTGGGGCCAGTACCAGGGTACCCAGTATAAAATGGAGGCCTGGAACAGTCTATCTCGTGATCTCACCAGTGCCACTGGCGTTCCTCAGACTGGTGAGCAGGTCAGGCACCATTATTCTGACCTGAAGCGATGTAAGGAGGATCAACTGGACCAGTGATCCAGGAGTCCAGTGCAATGCCTAATGCCCCAGTACTGAGTAAGTAGCCATTGTATTAAGTAGTTAAGAATTGCTATGCTTGTCTATACTATGGATAGGTATGTCTCAATATCTCTGCATTTACTTCACAGCTGCAGGTGTCCGGGCTATGATTCAGCAAGCCCATGAAGATAGGTTGCAAAGGCTGTGTCATCAGGCAGGTTAGTAATTATTCTGCATGTACTGTTATATAAAATAAATGAGAGCCTTCGAAAAGTGTTTTAACCCAATAAATAAGGTGTAATAATCCTTTAATAAAAGTATAATTCCTGGAGTGAGTCTGTGTCATTTTCTTTGATATGTTGTTGTATTGTTGCATTTTACAAATAGTACTGTTGTATTAAGTAGTGTTAACCCACACTTGGGTAGGCCCATATAACGTGGATGAAGGGAGTGCCAGTAGCTTTTATGCATATTTGCAGCCCTCAACTGTTGGTTCATGCCCAGCATGTACAGGTTAATCTGGCACATGAGTAGCTTGGTATTTTGTTCCCCGGAAATGTCAGTGTGCTGCCAGAAATGTAGGGAGCTGTTAACATATAACTGATACTTTCATCTGAACATATTTAGATAATTATATGAAAGTAGAGCTGGCAGTGTACCATCTTAGCAGTAGTGTGTGTGAGCAACTCTGAAAATATGTAGCAGTAACATCTGCATCTTGGACAGTTTGTATGTAAGATACAGCTCATGTATATAATGGACTAGCAAAATCCAATTGCACAATATAAGGACATTGGGTAGTGTAATAATACATATAAGGGGCATATAACTGCAGTTAATAGGAATGTAGTAAAAACTAGAAGGCTATATAAGTTGTTAATTGAGCTATCCTTTTCCACCCTAATGTATGTGCATAAAAAAATGCAATTCCACACCTCAATCGGTATGTCTAATCTCAAAATATTTGTTGGGACATATGTCCTATTGATTTATAAATATTTGCATTTATTTCTATGAATGTGCCCTGTTAAAATACCACAATAGTGGTGGCCTGTTGCCATTAATTCAACCTGCATGTTGTTGTAATGTCCACTATTGTTCTATATATGCATGTGTTATGCTTGCTTTTCAACTGTTGAAAATCTGGTGTGTTGGGTCAATGGGAATACTTCTGCATGCTGTTGTAACTAATTGGGAATGCTGTTGACTGTTACTAACCCATATCTTTATTAAACCCTCCAAAACATAGTTTGTATGGGAAGGCCGGTCCCGGCGGACCCACCTGTCCCACCTCAGCTGGCCATGGCACCTGGCATCAGCAGGTCCGGTGCCCAGCCTGGGACCTCCTTCTTCATTGGCCCTGTGCCACCTTCGGGTAGAAGCGCTGCAGGGGATGGGGCTTGGCTGCCCGTGCAAGCATGGGTGGAGGAGGGCCACCTATCACCCTTTGAATGGTCCGGGCTGTGGTTCATAGAGAGATTGAACGTTCTGTTGCAGAACCTCTATGCCAGCTTGAGGCACAAGTGGTGCAACTCCCAGTCAACCTGCCCCTCCTACACAGCCCCCAGCACAGCCACTCCCTGGGCTGTGAATGTGAAGGTGCAGTGGTGACTGCCCATGGATGGGGACCTCAGTCCCACTGTTTCCATCTGTGGGCTCATGGGCTTGCGATTTCCAAACATCCCTCCCCGTCAAAGGTGTTCACCCACCACATGTGTCATATGCCGCCCCTGTATGCATCTTGTTTGTCTTGTCTGTTTACCTCCCCAACCTACCTCCCCAAATATACCTACTTCCCCTACCCCACATTCCACTCTCACCTGAAAAAAGAAAAAAGGGCAATCTGCTCCCAAAAAAAAATTACGCCCCATACATAGCTGCCCATTTTGCACACGTCCACTGGACACATAAAATGTAATTTAACTGGCATTACAACATACTTTGTTGTCCTCACCCCTCTCTCAGGGGTTGAAGGTTTCATATCTACCTCCAAATTTATTCCATAAGCACAGCTGTTGCTGTTAAAGAAATGGGCAGCTATGGACATTCCCTACACCTGTCCTGCACATCCCAAGCTACTTTCCATACTGTCTTTCCCTCTGTGCCCCTTTTTCACCACTTTCCTATCTCCCCATTTTTCTTTTCTTTCAAAGAAATGAGCGTGGGGGTTAGCGGGAGTAAGCACTATTAAGCAGTAGTTAGCGGGTTTGCGCTTGTTTGCGCTTAGCTAAGCATTGCTAAGCATCACGCAAACCCGCTTACAACTGCTTAAAAGTCCTTTAGTCACTCTGTATGTGAGGGCCCTTGTTCTGCTCAGGAGCAAAATAAAACACCTCTGTCAGTCTCTAACCCCGGACCTTGTACACACTACACAACATGAAGTACCACTAAGCCACGGTAGATATACAAGTTGGTGCTAAAATAAATATATCATGCATCAGAATGAGTGAATGTAAAGGAAAAATAGGAATGCCATACCACACTTGTTCTGTGGATCTTTACCAACAGTTGTGGGATTACATTACATGACTGTGATAAGAGAAACAGCCATTCTAGCAGGAAATAATGTTACACCATCACTTTACAACCTCACACAGTATCACAGCAGGACAAACACTGGCATATCTATTTAGAGTAGAGGCCATACCTCCCAACTGTCCCTAATTTTCAGGGATGTCCCTGATTTTGACACAAATTTTAGCTCTGTCCCTTTGAATCCCTCCTAAAACTACTGACTTTGGCCAGAAAGGTGGTGAATTACACTTAATGAATAATGACAATAATTAAGAGTTAGACACTTCTTTTACTTCAGAAAAGGTGTATTAATTCATATGATCTGATTCTCTCAATGTTTCAACTTAATGGTACTAATATTTTAAAGGTATCCCTGACTTTTCCTTTACTTTTCCCTGAGTCTGTTCAAATATGTACCTGAGTGTTTGAGAGGTCTGACAGAGGCATATCAGCCTTTCTGCTGTTACACACTGTGCAAATAGCTTTGGAAGGAGTTTCGGAAGCATACCCTTATGTAGGAATACAACACTGAAATACAAATGGATGTAGCCATGTACTGGTAGCAGCCAACTGTAACAATAACATTGCTCTATTGCTGAAAAGACCAGTGTGGTGCACAGACAAAAAAATAACAGGCTATTCTCTGGCTAGCATGTGGATAGATCCACAGTTGGGAGTTACGCAGACAGATTACTTGCCTTGATAAACTAACATGTACACAGCAACCCTGTAAGTCCAGCAAGATAAAATCCACACAATAATACTTATGCTGTCCTGTCTGTACTTCTGTACCCCTGTGCAGGGTCTACCAAGGATGTAGGTAAGCATACTCATAGTACTGAAATGTGTCCAGTTTTGAGCAGCTTGTGCTAATGTCAACACTAAAAAAGCACAAACTGTTTAGAACTGAATAAATGAATATTCACAGTATAGCAGTTCACAAACAATTCTTGTGCCAAAGGAATACATCTCAATAACTAGCTTTGTATGGCAGTTAATTGTAAAAGTTGAAAAGAAGGTACATCTTTCCATGTATCGTGGGGTAGCATTTTGAAGGGTGAGTACATTTCTACACTGACAAGTGGGTATTGGAAGCAGCAACATTAGGTCTGAGTACAAAATGTAAATCACTGGCTACACCCCTGGCTTCTGATATAAGAACTATACCAACCTTCTGTCTTAAACAATGATGTCCACAGCAAACAAGGATGATCTCCATCTTGGAAAGCTGAAAGGGCCACGCCTACCTGAGTTAACAATTTAAAGTACTGGGTTGCTATGACAGTGATTACTGCAATTACTACACAGCAGGCTGCATGCAATTAGCAAGTGGTGGCCACTAATTGGTGCAGAGGCATCACATGCTCATATGCAAATACCTACAAAAGCAGGCTGCAATCTCTGCCAACAAACTCAATCACTCTATTGCAGAGACTGACAGAGAGAGAGAGAGACAGAGAAAAGGAAAAAGAAATATTACCAAATCATACAAAGGAAAGGTATGTGACATATGTATTTACTGGCATGTAGTAGATGTTATTGAAGAATAGTCTACATAATGTGAACAATTCATATGTGGCAGCAGTACTTATTTATGCATAGATGTTCTGGTTAACTACTGCTATGGACAATACAGTGTGTACCTGTGGCCAGTGGGACATACCTGTGAAATGTGTAGCTCAGCATTAAATGTCAAAGATCTGATCCATGTTATCTGTGTTCTGTACAGTAGTGTGGCCAATGTCTGTTGGGAGATTAGCGCTGACATTATATAAACATGGGTGTGACAGAACAACACATGCATTATAGTTATATTAAAGTGTAGCTTAGCATTGGCAACTGCTGTAGCAGTTTAGTATGCTTATCTAGCATTTGTAGCCATATATACCCCCCCATGTTGGTGTGTGTTCATATGTGACACCTGTTTGTGTTGCAGCGAGGTCCAACAGTTCAACTGTGAGGTCCAGGGACTTACAACAGTGTGGACCTTGTGTGTGTATGCCACACACATACAGAGAAATATATATGTGTCATATATTCACATCTGTATATCTGCATAGAGCAGGGGACATATTGCAACTGTTTGTGAAGGGTGGAGATATATATGTTGGTGGAGGTTAGTATGTGCATATTTGTATGTAGGTTTTAGTGTGTGACAAACAAGACAGCATGCAGTGCTGGTATATGACATGTGGTGGTTAAACACTGTGAGTGGTTTGTTCAGTTTGCAATGTTGAAGCCAGTGTGGCCTGCTAAAGCTACCTGGGCTGTGAACACCTTCAGTGCATTTATCCCAAGACTGTGCAATTTTATTACATTACTGTACATCTCACATCAACTGCGGTGGTGGCGCTGCGGTAGCATTGTCGCCTCACAGTACGACGTTGTCCTGTTCAATTCTCAGCTAGAGCGTCTTCTGTGTGGAGACATGCATGAATGGGCGTACCTTCATTGAAGGTTGTGCATCAGGGCTGGCAACATGGCACGTAAAAATCTACCGCCAATCATTAGCGGACCGGAGTTCCGCTGTGGCAACCCCTAACTGGGAAAAGCTGAAAGACACAACAACAACTGTACACCTCACATCCTTTGTATAATTGATATTCTCACTATGAAAGGTGAAATGTATATGTGCCTACATATATGTGTATATGTACACCAATGGATGTGTATATGTATGTGTGTGTGTGTGTGTATATATATATATATATATATATATATATATATATATATATATATATATATATATATATACATACTCCTACACACCTACATCTACTTGTTGCAATAGATTCTCTGTACTGTTAACTGACTGTGATGGTCAATGTGTTTGTGAATAAGTCAAAGATATGTATCTGTGGGATAGCTTAGTGGGAAACTGTTTATGTCATGGTATTATGGGTCCTTGCTTTGATCCTAGCAAAAGCTGTGTATTCTGTTGCTAGGCAGAAAAAGTGCTATTGCATACAGTGTGATTAAGTCGCTTGGTTTTAACTAGGGTGTGTCATTGGAGGCTAAAGCACTACATTTATGATTATTGATTGGTACTGATGTTGAATCCAAATCCTGTGTGTACTGTAGTACTACCTGAAGCTCTGGGCCTGTACAGCAAAGTATGGTGTATGTTCACATTGCTTGCATCCACTGTTTTGTGTGGTCCCTGTATTCATCACAGATTACATTTCTCAAGATTAAGCTTGTGTAAGTATTGACACACAGTACTGTATAGTACACACTGAAAGCTTATCTGGGTTGTCATACCTTTGTGTCCTGTAATTATGTCTGATGTGTGTGTGGATATGTCTGTAACATGTCCTTTGACATATGTGTGGTAAAACATATAACTGCGTATCTAGCAACATTCATAGTGTACTACAGCAGTATATTCCCAATTGTGCACATATTTTGGACACAGGATTGCCATTAACAAGTTGTGTGGTATAATAGTAATACATTTACTGGACCTTACACTCATTGTGATGGATGATATATTTCTTTACACATCAGCTTGATGTATATCTGCTGTGGCTAGGTGGTGCATCGTGTTGCATACAGTTTGTTAGGTACTCTTGTGTAGTCTTATATAGTGATTTTATTTGTTGCTGTGCAGAACATGGCTCATTAGATTGAGAGTGAGCCAGGCACTTCCAAGCAGTTGTGGGGTGAGCAGTAATAATAAGTTGCAGTTAAAGTGTTTCACTCTTGGTTAGCTAATAGGTTGCTGTATATGGCATTCGGTGATATCTGTACTGTATAATGTTAAATGTGCCATATGACTTGCTCAGACATATTTTCGTATTTATGTCTTCCAGGGATCATGGCACATCGCAGGAACCCCACTTACAGTAGTGCTGAAGATGACATAATTACTACCAGTATGATTCAGCACTACAGTCTCATGTACTCACGAACCAGCCAGGATCAGCAGGAGCGTACTGCAATGTGGCAAGATGTTGTCCGCAGGGTAAATGAAGTAGGCCTGCATAACCGGACATATGAGCAGGTACGTCACCACTGCAGTGATCTTCTCAGACATGTCCGTCAGCGTGCTGCTGATGTGCGGAGACAACAGCTTGCAACAGGAGGTGGTGTTAATATCCATCCCCCCCTAACCGGAGTGGAGGAGCTGCTCCTGAGCCTGGTAGCACCTGCCCAACAACAACAACAGCAGCAGACATACACCATGATGGAGGTTGGAGCCACCCAGCAAGCACACATGGAGCATGCAGGTAGCATGGCATATCTGTAGACTACTGTTATCTGTATTGGTAGATCATGTATATGTGAGATGTGGAGTGTGTCATTAAAAGATGTGGAGCCTGTTGTTGTGCAATACCGATCGTTTGGAACATAATCTGTAGCCCTGTGAATGTAAACTGTTATTGTACTATAAGATTGCAAACACACAGTAGCAATGCCACAGTTGTGGCCACTGACAAACTATTTCATCTCTATGTAGGTCCCTCTGGGGTGACATCAAGGTAGCGGACAGATGAGGTGAGTGTGTTCTACATTTATTATTATAAATAAAAAGTGCATGTCATAGTTAAGGTGTAAGCCATGTACACATGTAACACACCTACCCATAATGCATGCTATGCATGTTTGGTGTAAGACCACGCACATCTCACTAATGTGATTAGCTGCCTCAAACACATGCAATACCCAGACCATCTCAAACAAATGTGGCTAGACTGTAGTGACCATTGGATAGGCACAGTTGATACTCAACATGCACATAACATACACATCTATGTCATACACAGAGCATTTTAACATGCTACATATAAAGGATTCCCAAACCCTCTGTAAAGACACACTCCAGTATCCAAAATCTCATCCACACATTACACATAATATACCTGAGGGGTAGAGGCCTATAATGGGGAATTTAAACACTCTGTAACACACTACACATTCATGTCAGGGAATGCTCCTTATTGGCCTCCTTACAAACTCATGTATCAACTGTTTGTGAAATGGTGAATGTAGCCAAGGTAGTACAGTTCCAGTACAGCATGAGTAGTACTGGTTTGGGAAACATCTGTAGCCTTGAGTGACCACATGATGCTTCATGATGATGGCCTATGAGTACTATACCCCATCCAGTTATTGTAACCACAGTACTACACATAGCTTTCATTGCTATACAACTTGCTATACACCTTAATGTTGCATGTGTGCACACATATGCACCTCTAAACAATATGCATACCAATCACCATTTGCACAACTGACACATATGTCTTGTGATACTATTGAGTTTTGAATACCTGCACAGCAATGTTGTGTCCATGTATGCATTGTGTTCCAGGGGGAGGCCCATCACCTAATAACAAAACACATGCATCAAAGCCATGTATACAGTTAGTAAAGAACTGTCTACACTTGCACTGCATGCTGTTGAGCAACACATGTCCTGCATGCTGACGTGCGATATGACTGATTTGCTTGTGATACTGTACCCCACCATCACCTGCTATTGTATATGTTCTGAGATTGCAGGTGTTGTGTGTGTCTGCTTTAGGGAGGAGTGTATTTTTGTATGTGTGCGTGTGCGCATGTGGTCTGACATCATGTTCAGGTCTTAAGGTGTGATTCCTGTTTTCCTCTCACAGGTGCCAAGGTGGGGATGGTTCAGTACAGCAGGGAACCTGATGTCACTGAGACAGACAGTGATCATGAGGATAGGTGTGTTGAGGTGCAGGCAGGTTTGTCAGGGTCTGTTGTTGGGCCACCAATTGACAGTACACAAGTCTCCACCCCATCCATGCACACAGTCATACTGCCTGTACATCCCTCATCACCATTGCCCTTAGCTGAGGGACAGTGTACGGCTGGCACTGGCCAGGACAGTGTGGTATCTATGGCACATGTATCAGGACACAGCAGCCATAGCCAGATGTCTGGAATGGTACCACATAGGCAGATGCCTAGGGGTTCTCATCAGAGCACTGCTGGTCATCATGCCCCTGGCAGACGTACCACACCTCTTTCTACCACACGCATGTTCCAGGCTGTCATGGAGGCACAGACATGAATGGAGTGATACACCAGACAGGGACTAAGGGCACAGAGGGCTCATAACACCTCTGTAAATGACAGTATCTGTGACCTAGCAGGTGCCATACGTAATTACACTGAGGTCATTGATAGACGTTGGGTTGAGACATTGGATATCCTCCACAATGTCATGTCCATGTGTCAGGAAAGTGCAGGATGTCTGAGACGTCGACATCGACGTATGCCAGCAACATCAGCAGCTGGAGGTCGCCGTGGATGTCCAGCAAGTCACAGCCGCTCCCGTAGTGCCAGTACCAGCCTCAGCAATGTTGGGGGGGCTGTTCATAGACCATCCTAGAAGACCACGTGCATGTGGCTCTGGCCAGTCCCAGCAGGAACCTGGATCCAGTGGACATATTTCAACCTCTTCGGATAGTACCCAGCCTGGATTAGTACCTGATACTGTCTGTAGCACCCCTGACAAGCACAGGTTCCATATCCGTGGCCAGAGACGGTGATCTGTAAAGTCTGCCAGGTACAGTCTGTAGCTGTCTCACAAATCCCAGTATATGGCAGCCACATGGTGGAACTGTGTGCATGCAGACACATACACATAAACCATAAACCTAGGGCAAACACATACCCGCACACATTACATCAACATTGGCCCATAACAGTACTCATGGCCCTCGCACACACACACACACACACACACACGCACACACATATATGTTGATTGTATGGCTCAGTGTAGGCCTCTGGCAAACCAACAACACACCCTGTGCATATGATGAAACCTGTGCCACCTCCTGTCATCTGTAACATTGATGCAGGAACAGACTAACATGGTGCTGATGCACAGGGTGACTTTAATAAAGTATAGCAATGGTTGAATGTGTAGCATGTTGTCAGCAGTAAAGTGTAATGATATCCTTGAAGGTGTAGCTGAGCAGGCATGATGCATTAAAGCTGTAATTAGCAATGTTGTATTGTTTCCACCAGTGTTTATTCCAATTGTGTTTTGTTTGCCCATGTGCCACTTGGCTGATGCGTGTAGCTGTGTCAGCATGTGTTATACAGTAGAGAGTAAGTGTGGGGTGTGTGCAGCACAGGTCTGCAGGTGTACATTTGTGAACATGATGGAGGCGCACTGTCTGCATCTACATGCAAATTGGACACATGGGCAGGGTGGCATGCCCTGTATTGGCCAGTGTTAACACTCCATACTTTCTATTGGTGGCCAGTATGCATCGTACTACACACATTTTGGAACTTGAGTACACATGTGTATGACACGGGTTGACACTGTGCTGTGGGTGATGCTGTTGTTGCTATCTGTCATTGGTTTGCATTACTAAGGTTAACACTGTCCCAGCTGCATAATCCTTTATTAATGCACACTGTTCACCTACAGGGTTGCATGGACCGTGCTTTCACAAACACAAGAAGTTCTCACTTATACAGTAAAAGTGCATTAGTTTCATGGACCCCTGCCATAAACTAAATATATAATAGAAGGTGTGAAGTTGTACCAAAAGAGTTACATTACAAGAAGGGATAACCTCTCTGGTCAGTATCATTGGGAAAATACAATCCCTCAATAAACATACAAGGCAAGCTTCAAAATACAAAATGGCAAGGATTCCAAAGACAACACTAAAGCTTTCTTCAGTGTTGTTCATAATCTACAGGGGAAATCTCAGATTGGGTCACAGTTAATGTAAATGGTCACAAAGTACACTTATCTGACTGACATTACCAATTTCTTGTCAGACAGTTTGAATGCGGATTTCACCACCCTGTCATTACACAAGGGCCACATTTCCAGACCTGAAGAATGTAAAACCTAATGATTCACAGACACTGTAGTTAAAACATCTCTTTAACAAAGTACACACCACAGTGGCAATGGTACTGGACAGCGTCCCTGGCTGTGTCATACACAAGCTGACATATGAAGTCACCACTCACCTAAACCCTTTGTCCAGATGCAGCCTCTGTACAGGTTACATATTTGTGGAATGACACACAGTAATGGTGTTCACAGTCCACAAGGGTTGAGCTACAACGTCGTCGTCTTCTCCTTTCGGATGCTCCCATTAGGAGTCACCACGGTACATAATTTCTTCCTGTCCTCTTCATCTTACATTATCACACCATCCACCTGCATGTCCTCTCTCACCACAACCATAAACCTCATCTTAGGCATTCCTCTTTTCCTGTTACCTGGTAGCTTCATCCTTAGCATCTATTTCACAATATACTCTGCATCCCTTCTCAGCACATGTACAAACCAACTTAATCCTGCCTATCTGGCATGGTCTATTAACTTTCAAACCTGGCCTGACCCTCTAATATACCTATTCTTAAACCTGTCCACCCTCGTCACACCCAGTGCAAATGTTAACATAAATTGACTAAGGGTAGAACTACAACAGGTCCTGGAAACTCTCACCCTATAAGCCAGACCAATGTTATCTGGAAGGCTATGGAGCACAGCATTATGGAACTCATTAACAGAGACATTATGAACCTGCAAACACTGCACCATACCCACTTAGGTTCTCTAAAGGCCAGATCATGGCTCCTACACCTAGTACACTTCAAACCAGTCAACAAGGCTATAGATGAGGGAGGGGAGGTCAACACAGCCAAGCTATAGCTCACCAGCAATTCATACCAATCTCACATACTGGTATTATACATAACCTCAACAGACTGACCATAAACGATTGTTAGATGATGGATTGACAACTGATGCACAGATGTAGGACATACAGTAACATTTGCATCCTCCATGTACTATTCTTTGCCAGTAACAAGTGGTATTCACCTGCACTCAGTCCTGGGACCACTCCTGTTTGGCATATAGCTTTCTTAGACAAATATGTCTGCCCACGTTTGATGACAATGCATACTGTGGGCTATACTTTATTCTCCAGATGACACACACATCCTCCAAAAGGGTATCATACAGACAGATACCTGGTGTCAAACTCATGCTGTAAAGCTATAAGCCTAAGAAAGCATAGTTATCCACTTTTAGAAAACAAAGTATCTCTAGAGTACCACATAGGTAGTAGCCCCCAAAATGTGGAACAGGTACTAATGTATACATAGAGCCATGTGTTAAGTCATCTCTCCTTTGATGATCACATTACCAAAGGGTTTTGGAAATCCCTCTGTGGAGCACATAAGCAATAAAGGGTTTGCATGCAGATCCACAGAGGTTGTTGCACACCTATAATGATTAATCATCTTTGCCAGACTTTGCTTGCTTTGGAATAGGTTTAAAATATACCTCAAGCATAAACCCTCACTCACACTCTTCAATAGAAACTGTGATGAGTGGATGTGAAATGGAAGACAGCCTAGGGATCACTGCAGTGGCTAAGCTTGTCACAAGCATACAGAAGTGACCTAAGGTCTGGAAAGTGCCAGTACGCTCTGGTAAAGATAACACATGTTCATGGAGAAAGCAGAGTACCCATCTATGAAATACTTGAGGTCACATGTATGTATATGGATTTGCCCTACAGCTACCTTACATGTGTAATGCACATACAGTTGTCATTGTGATATGTCATACACTAGAAAAATCAAAACCCACTCCACATTGGCCAATGGTGTCACACACAGTCAGCAAGTGCGAGATTCAAACTCTTTCCTAACTACATTATTATAATGCAGCAGTATGCATTTACATGATGCGCTATGCACATTACTGAGATTTCACCTTTCCACAGGTATATTTGTAGGTTGGTGACATCATCAGACTTGACAAAGATGAGTATACCACTTTTAAGGGGTGTGAGTAGTCTCCAAAAAGGTTGCTCCTTCCCAGGGAGACACACACAGTAGGCAAGTGCAGGATTCAAACCCCTACCTAACTACATTATGATACTACAGCAGTATGCATTTACATGACATGCTCTACACATTACTGGGATTTCACCTTTCCACAGGTATATTTGTAGGATGGTGACATCATCAGACTTGACAAAGATGAGTATACCACTTTTAAGGGGTGTGAGGTAGTCTCCAAAAAGGTTGCTCCTTCGCATGGAGACATACACACACAGTTGGCAAGTGCAGGATTCAAATCCCTACCTAACTACATTATGATACTACATCAGTACACACTTACACAACGCTCTATACTCATTACTGGGATTTCCCCTTTCCACAGGTATATTTGTAGGATGGTGACATCATGAGACTTGACAAAGATGAGTATACCACTTTTAAGGTGTGTGAGTAGTCTCCAAAAAGGTTGCATCTCCTCAGGGAGACACACACACACTCATGCAGTTGGCAAGTGCAGGATTCAAACCCCTCCCTAATTACATTATGATACTACAGCAGTACACATTTACATGACACGCTATACACATTACTGGGATTTCACCTTTCCACAGGTATATTTGTAGGATGGTGACATCATCAGACTTGACAAAGATGAGTATACAATTTTTAAGGTGTGTGAGTAGTCTCCAAAAAGGTTGCTCCTCCCCAGGGAGGCACTCACACAGTTGGCAAGTGCAGGATTCATACCCCTACCTAACTACATTATGATACTACAGCAGTACACATTTACACAACGCGCTATACACATTACTGGGATTTCATCTTTCCACAGGTATATTTGTAGGATGATGACATCATGAGACTTGACAAAGATGAGTATACCACTTTTAAGGTGTATGAGTAGACTCCAAAAAGGTTGCTCCTCCCCAGGGAGAGACACACACACACAACACACACACACACACACACACACACACAGTTGGCAAGTGCGGTGCTCTTAATCCAAACTAAATACTTTTTTACACTTCAGCAAGCAATATGTAGGTACAGGGTGCAATACAGACATTACTTGCTGACAGTCTGCACAAAGGTTTTTTTCACATTTGCTAACCTCAGCAGGCTTATCATACTAGGTGTATTGTGAGTGTATTGTATGCATAGGCCATGACCATATCATATATGGGTTGATGCACCACATGCTGGCACACACAGGGTCAAACTTTGAGTAGCATCTTACCTTCACCTACATGATGATGCAATATAACAGAAAGATGATAAACTACATCAATTGACTGAGCTTCTGGTGTCATTCAAAGGGGATCCAGTCTCTGTCTGCCTGTGATGACATGATAGACGAGCCTTGTTGCTTCGCTACAGATGGTTTGCATCTGTCGCCCCTATGCTTCTGAATACTGGCCAAGGCTCTTGCTGTCCCCATATTACCCTTTTAAGGTAAGGCTCAAAGGTTCATAGGTAGGTACTAGGCTATCGGCCCTGGGGCCTATACAAGCCCAGCCAAAAAGGTACCCTGGCTTTTGCCACCCAAGAAATTTATTTTCCTGTGCCACTGTTGAGCAGAGACACAGAAGTGATCCCTAGGGTGAATTTGCTATTTCTCATCCAATCATCAAGATTTTTCTTGAAGAGTGCTAATGAGGAGCTTTGCTTGATATAGATAGGTAGTTTATTCTGGAGTATGTGACGTCTCTGGGACCGGAATCTATGCCCTCGGGCATGTTCTGTTTATTGTGATGACAAGGTTTAGGTCCCTAGAGTGTTTAGGTTCATAGGTAGGCACTAGGCTATCTCCCCAAGGGTATTTATAAACCTAGCCAGAATGCATTGGCTTTCGCCTCCCTTTTAAATTAGTTTCCTGGGCGTCTGTCTAGCAGGGCCACTGAAGTGATCCCAGGGGTAAATTTACAATTTCCCATCCACTCGTCAAGATTCCTCTTGAAGAGAGTCTGCGAGGGGCTCTGCCTAACATCAACTGGGATTCTGTTCCAGAGCGAGGGAAGTCTCTGGGACAGGAATCTATCCCTCCAGCACATCCTGTTTATTGTTTTGCTGAGGTTTAATTCACTGGATTGTGTGGCTCTACAAGATTTGTTTTTCTTAAGGTGGAGCATGTCCATTAATTCTGGGTTGGACATGGCCTTATACATCAGGCATAGCTCACCTCTGAGCAGGCAGTAAGTAACCAAGTAAAGCTGGAGTTTCTTTAGTCCAGCTGCATAGGGCATCTCTTTGAGGCCCATGATCCTCTTGGTGAGGTACTTCTATGGTCTTACCAGCTGTTGTATGTGCCAATTAAGGTACATGCCAAATGGGGCATTGTACTCTATTATGGGCCTAATGAGTGATGAGTAGAGGGGCACAATGACCTCTCTTGATCTAGAGGTGAACCCTTTTGTGATTAGGTGGGCTACATAGAAGGAATATGTAACCACTTTGGCAATGTGATTATCAAAGGAGAGGTTACTATCTACCTGGGTCCCCAGGTCCCTAATTACATTTTCCGTACCTAGTGGATTACCACCTATGTGGTAATTCATGGGCACTTTGTTTTTTTCCAAAGGGGGTGACTATGCATTTTCTGGCATTCAACTTGAGGCCATGGTTTTGACACCAGGTATCTGTCTCTAAGACCCTTCTGGAGGATGTCTGTGTCAGCCAGAGAGTCGATTATGGCCCCCAGTTTGCAGTCATCTGTGAACTTGGTCAGCCATAGTTCTCCTGTACTTGCCTGTAATTCAGAGAAGTATATACTGAACAGGAGGGGTCCCAGGACCGAGACCTGTGTGATGCCACTTGTGACTGGTTTAGAGTCGGACATGGCACCCGCAACTCTGACCATGTGTGTTCTATCCGTGAGCCAGTTGGCCACCCATCTCATGACATAGGGGTTAATGTTCAAGCTGGTAAGCTTGTCTATGATGCCAGAGTGGGGAATGGTGTTGAAGGCCTTAGTGAGGTCCAGGTAGGCTGTGTAGACTACCTTCCCTTCATCTATGGCCTTGGTAACTGTTTCAAAGATGTCAACTAGGTTTAGGAGGCAAGATCTGCCTTTAACAAAGCCGAATTGGGTAGGGTCCAGTGACTGGAGCTTCCCAATGTCTCTGTTTATGAGTTCCATGATAATTCACTCCATAGCTTTGCAGACCAGGCTGGTCAGGCTTATAGGGCGATAGTTCCCAGGTTCTGTTGTGGCACCACCTTTGTGGAGCGGGATGACTGTTGCTGTACGCCATTCTTTGGGTACATAGCCTGTGGTAAGGTTGAGTCTGAACAGTGAATTTAGGTGAGGGTTTAGTTGCTTTTGGAGCTCGTGTAAGATGCAGCCTGGGACACCATCCGGTCCCATTGATGCTGTGTTCTTACCTTTGGAGAGGGCTGTTTTTACCTGCATGTCCATGATGTCTGGGGCTCTGCATTCTTCTGGGATGGACACAGGCCCTTTTGGGGGGTGGGGGGGTGAAGTTTGCACTAAACTTGTCCACCAGGATGTTGGCAATGTCAGTTGGTTCATTGTATTTTTTGCCATTTTGCAGTAGCTCAAAGCATATCTGAGAGTTGCCACCTAAATGTTTGATATAGCTAAAGAAGGCTTTGTGGTTATCTTTAGATTCCTTGGCAATTTTTCTTTAGAAACTGGCCTTGGATGATTTTATGAGCGATCGTAGTTTCTTGCTAATAATGATCAGTGATGCCTTTTTTGGAATTTTGCTCTATCATGTAGTAGTTTCCTCCTCCTGTTGTATAGCTTATTTATGGCCAAGGACCACCAGACTGGTTTCCTCTTTTTGGAGGAGTGAGCCTTGGTTTTACTCGGGATGGCTCAATCCATGCATCCCTGTAGATGCTCAAATAATGCACTTGTAAAGGATTCTGCGGATTGGATAGCATTATCCTGTAGCAAGGGGGCTTTGAAACTTTCCACTTTGGTCTTGAGAAGTGTGAAGTTTGCTTTTAAAATGTTTTTTCACAGTGTTTTCCTTGACTGGGGGTGGGGTCGGGATGTGGATGTCCCGTGTGATTACTTTATGATCTGATCTTACCAGCAAGGGGTTTACCTCTGGTGTGGAACACTGATCTCCCATGTTGGTGATGATCAGGTGCAGTATGTTGTCATCTCTAGTGGGCATGGTGACCAGCTGTTCCAGGGCATTTGAGTTTATAAACTCTAGGAAGCATTGGGCAAAGGAATTTGTACTTGAGTAATTCTCCCAGTCAATGTTTGGGTAGTTGAAATCTCCTAATATCATGGTGTTTGGTAGGACCTTTATATTTCCCAGTGATCTCAGGAATGCTGAGTGAGGGTCCTGAGACAAGGTAGGTGATCTGTAGCAGGCTACGATCTGATAAGCAGCTTTGCCCACTGTTAGTCGCACTTGGATGGTCTCGAGGCCTCGTGCAGTGCCACTAACCTGGAGGTGTAGGTATCCTTTATGAAAATGGATACATCCTCTCCTTTTGTATTTTGGTCTGGGTTTTGGGGCCGAAGCTCGGAGAGATTGGGATTTCTTTAAGTGGAGCATGTCCAACAGCTCTGTGTTTGACATAGCTTTGTATGTTAGGCAGAAATCACCTCTGAGTAGGCTTTATGTGACAGAGTAAAGCTGGAGTGTTTTGAGATGGCCTGTGTAGGGCATGTATTTGAGGCCATTAATCCTCTTTGTGAGGTATTTCTGTGGGCTTTCCAGTTGTTGTAGATGTCTTGTGAGGTACATACCAAAAGGGGCGTTGTACTCTATAATGGATCTAATGAGTGATGAGTAGAGGGGAACAATGACCTCTTTTTTTCTACATGAGAAACCTTTTGTGATGAGGTGTGCCACATAGAAGGATTTCCTGACTACTGTGGTGATGTGATTATCAAAGGAGAGTCTACTGACTACCTGTGTCCCAAGGTCTCTTATCACACTTTCAGTGTTAAGTATACTACCGCCTATGTTGTAGTTCATGGGTACAGAGTTTTTACCAAAGGGGATGACAATGCACTTTTCGGCATTGAGCTTGAGGCCATGGCTTTGACACCAGGCATCTGTCTCAGTGAGGCCCTTTTGTAGGATGTCCACATCGTTAGTAATTTCGATTATAGCTCCTAGTTTGCAGTCATCCGGGAACTTCATTAGCCAAAGACCTTCTGTGTTAGCCTGTACTTCAGGGAAGTAGATACCAAACAGGACAGGACACAGGACTGAACCCTGTGGTACTCCACTTGTCACTGGTCTGAAGTCAGACTTGGAGTCTGCTACTTTCACAATGTGGGTTCTGTCAGTGAACCAGTTGGCAACCCATCTTGTGACATAGGGATTTATATCTAGTTTAGTGAGTTTATCTATAATTCCAGAGTGGGGGATGGTGTTGAAAGCCTTGGCAAGATCTAGATAGGCTGTGTGAACCACCTTAGCCTTGTCTACGGCTTTGGTGACTACTTTGAAGAAGTCTATCAGGTTTAGGAGACATGATCTGCCTTTTCCAAACCCAACATGGTTGTAGTCCAGAGTTTGGAGATTGCCAATGTCTTTGTTTGTAAGTTCCATGATGATACGTTCCATGGCCTTGCAGACCAGGCTCATCAGGCTAATGGGGCGGTAGTTCCCGGGGTCTGTGGTGGCTCCCCCCTTGTGTAGTGGGATATCCATCGCTGTGTGCCATTCAGCAGGCACAAAGCCTGAGGTGAGGCTGTGATTGAACATGGTACTTAGGTGTGGTGCTAGTTCGTTCTGTAGTTCATGTAGAACGCAGCCTGGGATGTTATCTGGTCCCATGGTTGCTGTGTTCCTGGCTTTGGAGAGTGGTTTTTCCCTGTGCTGCCATGATGACAGCAACTTTGCATTCTTCCGGTATAGAGATGGGCTCTTTCATGGGTGAGAGGGGGGTAAAGTTAGCAATGATTCTATCTGCCAGGATGTTGGCAATATCAGTTGGGTCTGTATATTTAGTGCCATTGTGCTGTAACTCAGAGCAGATCTGAGTGTTGCCATTGAGATTCTTGACATAGCTATAGAATGCTTTGTGGTTGTCTTTGGAATCAGTGGCGATTTTGTTTTCGTAACTAGCTTTGGTGGATTTTATCAGGGATCACAGCTTCTTACTGAGGCTGACCAGGGAGCTCCTCCACTCATGGGTTTTACCCTCTTTTGCAACAGTTTCTTCCTTCTGTTGTGCAGCTTGTTTATGGCAGGGGACCACCAGATTGGCTTCCTTTTCTTGGAGGATAGCGTCTTGGTTCTGTTTGGGATAGCATGATCCATGCACTCATGTAAGTGCTTATAAAGTGCAATTGTGTAGGATTCAGTAGTCGTAACTATATTGTCCATCTGCATGGGTGTCCTGAAGTTCACCACTTCTGTCTTAAGAATCATGAAGTTGTCTTTGGAGATATTTTTTAACATGGTTTCCTTAATGGGGGTGGGGGCAGAATGTGGATATGTAGGGTAATTAGCTTATGGTCAGATCGGACCAATGAGGCATTGACTTCAAGTTTGTCACTCAGGACAAACCAAACCCCATAACCAACACAAATAACCACAAAGAGAGCTAAATGCTACTCATTGCCAGAAGTCTCAGCCTCCAGATGCACACACTCGAGGCACTTCTCAGTATGGAGAATATTGATATCTGTGCAGTAACAGAAACCTAGTTCAAGGCTCCAGAGAGCACACCAGCACTACCAGGATACTACTCATTCCACACCTTCCAGCATCAGAACCTGGATCATAGCACATAGGGTGGGGATGTATCCATATTCATCAAGGATACCTACACCTCTCTCTACATGCTCTCTACAGGATATGTACCCATAGAATGTTGCACAGCAACGTTCTTCCCACTCCACAGGGATGGGGCCACAAAATACCCTTGGCATTCATGCTCTGTGAACCTGACGAGTCTGATCTGCAAGGCAATGGAGCCAATCATAATGGAAGTCAACAATAAAGACATTGGGAGCCTTCACATAGTTGAGCATACCCAGTTTGGCTTCGTCAAATGCAGATCATGCCTTCTGAACTGGGTGGATTTCTTTGAGACAGTTACCCAGGCTACAGATGATTGAAATGAGCTCCACACAGCCTACCTATACCTCGCGAAGGCCTTTGACACCATTCCCCAGTCAGGTATCATAGATGAACTCACCAACCTGGGCATGAATCCATACATCACAAGATGGATTGCAAACTGGCTCACAGATAGATCCCACAAATTAAGAGTTGCTGACTACATGTCAGACTCTACACCGGTAACAACTGGTGTCCCCCAGGGTTCAGTCCTGGGGTCCCTCCTGTTTGGTATAGACTTCTCAAAAGTACATGCCAACACAGGAGGGTTGTGGTTGACTAAGTTTGCTGGGAACTGTAAAGTGTTTGCCATAATAGATTCCCCGGATGACACAAATATTCTCCGGAAGGGACTCTATGAGACAGATGTGTGGTCTCAAGCTCAATGTGGAAGAATGCATAGTAATCCCCTTTGGTGAAAACAAAGAACCCACAAACTACCACATAGTTGTTACCCCCTTAAAACTGACAAGGCAATAAGGGATCTAGGGACACAAGTAGATAGTCATCTTTCCTTTGACAACCATGTTGCCAAAGTGATTGGGAAATCCTATGTGGCCCACCTAATCAACAAAGGGTTTGCATCAGGATCAAAAAAGGTAGTGGTGGCCCTCTACTCTTAAGTCATCAGACCCATCATTGAGTACAATGCACCATTAAGCATATCCAGCAGCTGTAGAGACCACAGAGGTACTTCACCACGAGGATTACTGGCCTCAAACAGTTGTGTTATGCAACACAACTGGTAAAACTAAATCTGTTCTCCGTTGCGTACAACCTACTCAGAGGCACACTCTGCCTAACATACAGAGCCATGTCCAACACATAACTGTTGAACATGCTCCATCTATGGATAACAAAATTGAGTTGCACTACACACTCCAGGGATATGAACCTCATCACAACAATGAATACAACATGCTGGTGGGATAGAGTACCATCCCAGACACTTGCCTTATTGTGGAACAGAGTCCCAATGTACATCAGACAGAACCCCTCGCTGAAACTCTTCAATTGGAACCTTGATGAGTGGATGGGAAACAGACAATTCACGCCAGGCATCACATCAGCAGCCCCACTAGAAAGGGGCTTAGGGTACTAAGTATTAGATCTAGGTTTTGGGAGACTACCCAATGGTGTAGTGAAAGCTGCACAACTTGCGTAGGCTGATATATGCCTTCGTGGAGATAGTCTACTACATACCTATGAACCTATGTGACAGGTACATGTCTACAGATAGTAGATGTGTACTTCATTGTACAGTCATGTTGTACAGCAGGCACATGGACCACATACACTGTAATGCTTACAGATACTGGTGGCTATTATGTACAGTGGGTGAGATGTGCACCTCATGCCTTTTGTGCCATTGAGATGTGTGCTGGGTGGGACAGTCCTGGATGGCTCCCTGTCATGGTCACTCTCTTACACACATCTCTGCCCATCCATCTTTGGCTTATTATACTGTGTTCCCTATATATATATATATATATATATATATATATATATATATATGTACATAGGTAGGTAATAGGTTATCTGCCTGAAGGCATGTATTAGTATGGCCAGAGTGTGCAGCTATCACCACACATGTGGTTAGTTCCCTAGGCCTCTGTGTAGTAGAGCTGATGAAGTGATCCATGGTGTGACAGTTCAGTTTCACATACACTCATCAAGGCTCCCCTGGAAGAGTGTCAGTTAGGGACTCAGCTTAATGTAGGTTGGGAGCCTGTTCCAAAGCAAGAGAAGTCTGTGAGTTAGTAATATATCCCTCCTACATGTTATATTTATTGTTGTGATGATATCCCTAGAGCATGTGACACAGTGAGCTTGGGCTTACTTCAGATAGCGCATGTACATCAGTTCTGCATTGAACATGGACCTGTCTGTTGGGCAGAGATCACTTGAGTAGACAGTATGCAACAGAGTACAGATTGAGTTAAATTCAGTCTTGTTGCATGGTGCAACTGTTTGAGGCCAGTAATCCTCTTGTTGAAATACTTCAGTGGTCTTTCCAGCTGCTGAAGGTGCCTAGTCAGATTAATCACAAGTGTGCCATGATACTTTCTGATGTGTCTGATGACTGATGAGTAGAGGGAACCTCCTTTGACCTACATGCAAAGACCTTGGCAATTTGTGGGAACACATAGCATGATTTTCTAACCACTTTGTGAATGTGTTTCTGGAAGTAGAGATGACTATCCACATGTGTCCATAGATCCCTTATTATTATCTCCATATTTAGGGTGTTGGCACCTATGTGGTATTTGTATGACTGTAGCTGGAGGCCATAATTTTGACACCACATCTGTCTGACTGAGACCCTTTTTAAGGATGTCTCTGTTGTCCCAAACATCGATTATGACAACCTTTTTGCAGTCATCCACACACTTTGCTAAACATAGCCCTATTGTGTTTGACTGTATTTCTGAAAAGTATACACCAGACAGGAGGGGTCACAGGACTGAGCCATGGGGGACATCAGTTGTTACTAGCTTGAACAGGAGACCACAATTCTTACCTTGTGGGATCTATCTGTGACCCAGTTGGCAATCCATCAGATGACATACATGTTTATGCACAGGTTGTTGATTTTGTGCATACGACATGTGTGTGGGATGTTGGAAAAGGGCTTTTCAAGGTCTATGTAGGCCGTGTGGAGCTCATTTCATTGATGTATGTCCTGAGTGACTGCCTTGAAAACTGTCTATCAGGTTTAGGAACCATGATCTGCCCCTGACCAAACCACAATGGATAGGGTTGGGTGTTTGTAGGTTCCCAATAGCTCTGTTTATGAGTTCCATAATGATGGACTCCATGGCCTTGCAGATCAGGCTTATTAGGCTTATAAGACTATAGTCCCCATGGTCTGTTGTGCACCGACACTTGTGGAGTGTGCCAAATGTTGCTGTAACCCATTCAACAGTTTCATATCCTGTACAGAGGGTGAATCTCAACAGACTGTTCAGGTGCAGGGTCTGTTTGTTTTGGAGTTCACATATGACACAGCCAGAAAAACCATGTCATCCCATAGACGCCGTGTTTTTAGGTTTGGATAGAGCTGTTTAACCATTGTATATGTGATTTCTGGCTTTTCACAATCTCCAGGTATGGTAATGGGCCCTTTTGTCAGTGAGAGGGGTGTAAATATGTATGAACTTGTCTGACAAGATGTTGGCTATGTCAGTCATGTACATGTATTCATTTACACTTTGCACTGACTCAGAACATATATGAGTTTACATTGATATTTATGACATAGCGAAGAAAGCTTCATGGTTCTCTATGGACTCTTTGGCAATATTTTTGCCAGAACATGGCTTGGATAAGGTTAGGAGTGCTCATTGTTTCTTGATGATACTGATCGGAGATTTATTGATCTTCTTTGGATTTTCACTTTCTTTGAACAACTTAAGTACTTGTATTACATAGTTTGATTATGACAGGAGTCCAATATACTATATGGGTCTGTTTTCATATCACTGTGTGCGCAAGGCAGGATTGGTGAATAGTGACAAGTGTCTGAAGTAAGAACTGCAACTGCCAGATATGTGTGGCCCACTGCTGTACTCAGACACGGCCTAAGTGTGTGAGCATGCCCAGTATGACCTTTCAGTATGTTGTTGACTGACGTTTGCTTCGTTTGTGTGTGAGCATGCCCACTATGGGCATATATACTATATGTGTGTGAAAAATCAAGTTGCTTTTTACTTCAGGGCTCACCTTTGTGTTGTACATCGACAGGAAGCACGCTGTGCCTGCAGGGCTTCCATGAGTCAATTTGGATAGACTTATCAACATTTCTACATACAGGGGGGATAGCTATTATTTGTATTCTACCCGGGAGGCACACCTGATTGTTACTGTGGGTGTACATAGGATGAGGGGTACACTTGACACTTACACATTTGCTAGGCCTGCACTGCTATGTCAGGTACTCCATTTCAGTCTGTACTGTTGCTTATCGTACTGGCTTGAGGCATACTACTGTACTACAGATCTTAGCTTCCAATTTCACGTATATTAGTTTGTGACTTCATAGCCTACCCAACCCACATCACACTGCCTGGCCTGCTGTTATCTGTCTGCATAGGCCTGGGGGGATGTTACTCATATGCCTCTTCAAAGGGCAGGATACAGCATTTGTTTGTGTTTGCATTTGTCTACAATTGTCCTGCTGGCTGTGATTGTTAGGTATGTGACCCCCCCCCCAACTGGTATGTGCGAGTGGCTTAAGTTGTGTCTGTGCCAGTGAAATGGTGTCATGGCTTAGTGGTTCAGTACTGTGACTATAGCGCACAGTATCCTGAGTTCGAGCCCTGTCACTGCTTTTTATTTTCCTGCTGGGCAGACCTGACTGGTTAAGGAACAGTAAAGCAGGTGTGAGTGTGTTTACCAGACTTTACTCGACTTTGCCCAACATTGCCCAACTTTGCCCGACGTGCTGGTTAGCGCTGTGTGCAGCTACCCACAACTGTATTTAAATATGCTCAGTACTGGTAAAATTTTGCTTAGCAGTTCTTTATATTGCTTAAAATAGGGACTCATGCCACAGGTGGTGCTGCAGGGCTGCCTATGTTGGATGCACATATTACACTCCCTGTACATGTTTGAAAACAGGTAGTGTCAAGTTAGGCATCCCTTTTACTGTATGTGCGAGTCAGAGAGAGGAGTCATTTCCAGGGTTCCTACTGAGTCAGTGTATGTGCTACGTGTTGCCTCTTTGATATGGCTAGGGCATACTGGCCATGCCTCCTTCTGCCTACTGGGGCAGGCTCAGGTTGTTCCTCCTCCAAGTCATGCTGTGCCTGTGCAGGCCTTGGCAATGCCCCATGTTGTTCCTGCTGCAGCTGTTTCTGCAGGATCATATTGTGCAGCATGGCACATACCATAACAATTTGAGTACATGTAGTTGGTGAGTACTGCAAAGCTCCACCAGATGTGTCCAGGCACTGTAACCATGACTTGAGCATCCCAAACACACGCTGAATTATGTTTCTTGTTTGTGCGTGTGCCTCATTATGGAGTTCTTGTTTGGGTGTGTGTGCATTTCTGATGGGTATCATCAGCCACGGCTCCAGTGCATATCCAGCATACTAGGTGACCATCAGGGATGTCCCCATTGGCAAATCTCTGGTACAGCTGTGTCAGATGCCAGATGTGGGAATCGTGATAACTTCCAGGGCAGCCAGCACACGCATTCATTATTATGCCCTGGGCATCGCACACAGCCTGGCAGTTGATGGAGGGGAAGCCCTTGTGGTTGATGTAGACCCTAACCCGCTCACCGGGTGGTGCTTTGATGTGTATGTGTGTACAGTCTATTGTACCCACTACCTCAGGGTATTCTGCTATTTGGTGGAAAAGATGCATATTGCTGGACAGTGCCTCACGGGAATTGGGGAAATATACATGCTCACCGACATGTGCTGACATGGCATCCAGGAACTGGTGCAGTACCCTGGATGCTGATGCCTGTGAAATCCCCATCATATCACCAGTTGGTCTCTGGAAGGTACCTGTAGCTAGTATTCTTAGGCCAACACATACCTTCGTATCCACTGGGATGGGTTCCCCTCTGTTGGTTCTGTGTGTGAGGCGTGGCCAGCACAGCTCAACAATTTGCTGCAGGAGATCTCTGTCCACCCAATAGCACTCCACTATCTCCAGCTCATATAGCCCCTGGTAGGTTACCCTGGGTCTGTACCCTGGGTCTGTACACTCTTCTCCGTCTCCTCACTGTGGGTTGCTCAGCAGCATTCACAACATCACCACCCTCAGCACCTTGCACAGTGATAGCAAGAGCAGTCCCTAACATTTTGTCTGACTTTAAAGTTTTTAAGCTTTCCCTCTTTGTATACTGCAGTGTTGCAGAGTTCTTTGGAAAAAATAGGGAAGAATGCTGTTTGCAGAGTTTAAAGTGCTGGGCTGGGCTAGTCTGCTGCCTGTGTAATTGGCTGATTCTGATATATTTCACCTGGCAACTGTGCTAGTCCTCCTTGGTTAACTTCCTACTACTTCTTTTCCTTCCTTTTCCTTTTCTGTTTATGCCCAGGGCAGCGCCGCGCAAACAAGTGCACACGCGCACACACGCTGTGTGCACATTTGCAAGAACTTTCAGATATATTCACGGTGTACACCTTTGGTTTCTGGTTTTCAAAAAGGACAACTGTAGACACGCCTCTTGCAATCCTGAGCAACTCAGGGCAAACACAAGACCATGTGCTCCAATAAGCTTACAGCCTTTCTGACACACCGCCTCATTATGTTACCTATATTCTACTCTACTACTCACCTACTCCTACACTTACACTCTTGGGACATGGCTCACATGCTGGGGAAAATTGGGATTCACTGTCCTTATCCTCATTTGCATAGGATTGCCTACTAATGAATGGTTACATCTCTCACACTGAGCTTCCCCCCTTAGCAACCACTACTCAGTGGCCATGATGTCTTCAGCCTGCCATTCACCTGCATGGGAGGATAAGCCTTTTAGTGAAAATGGCTATTTATGGCTATTTTTAAATTATTTTAATGTTTTTTAAAGCGCCACACGTTTGCGCAGTGCTGCGCTACGCTTAAACATCGGAGATCGGGGGAAAAAAGTTAGATTTTGATAATTTTAAACATTTATAAATGCCAATGGCCTTATATTTGGCCATTGGCATGCTTCCTCAACTGTATGCATCCTTTATTTGGAGCTGTCATAGCTCCGTTTAGCTATTTGCAGAACGGTACTCTGTTACCAACGGAGTACATTTCTGCAGATAACACTAAACTTCCACAGACAGGTTAGTGTTTCCTGGATTGCAAATTTACCTCATTTGCATAGCTTTCAGCAGCAAATGAGGTAATTTGCATACCATGATGCTGTCCGTGCAAAAGTAGCTTTAGCAGCACACGTGCACACCCCTGCTGGCTGTACCTGGATCGTACGGCAGACATATTGCCTCTGTGAGCTCCTACACTCTTCTTGCACTCCGTACAAGCTTTTGTAAATCCGGCCCCCAGTCTTTCTCAACCATGTATTCATGCAGAGCCATATTTCACATGCATATTCCTATATCAGTTCTATTATTAAACTCTGACTTCATGAACGTTGGTGTTCCAAAAGGATAAAAAAAAATTAAAAATACAAAAAAAAAAGAGTTACATGTTTTTTGCAGGGAGCAAGCCCCCATTACCCTTGAACTTATACATGCCAGCTCCACAGTTGCACAACTCAAAGAACAGAGAGAGCTTCCAAAACAAGTGACTCATTTCCTAAAAACGTAGAAATCATACTGGCAGTTATTTTCTAATGGAAACAGAGTCCGGCATTATGCAATTTGTTTAGGCTTTTTGCTACTGATACTTGAGTAATTTCACCTTGGGCATGTGTAGGAGAGCCTCCTATATCCAGTGGGACTGATGCTTTATAATCTCCCATTTAGTCATTAATTTCACTGCTACTGAACTTCTACCTGATCATCTCCATCTCTCAACACTAGTCTCTGTTCAAGTCCAAGGTATTCCCTATTCTTTTAGTCAGTTCCTGTGCTTTTTGTCTCTTGAGCATTTTCCTTTCGAATAATGGAAAAGGTTTTACTGGCAAAGTCTTTTTATGAGCTTTGTTGTCAGAAGGATGAGAAACAGAGTCCCCTTCTGCTTGCTAGCTCACTGTTTGTTGAATAAACTTTTTATTTCTCCTTAGCCTGTTCTGTATCACAAATGATTTTGATCCTCCAGGAAAAAAATTCTGAAGACAGCTGTATGCAGCACCTTGAATCTCACACTTGCCTCTTGACATTTCCTGATTGCTGGGATATATTTGCTCCTCCTCTGCCTGGTGAAACTAATAATAATTTAATGCAAACACTCTTTTGTCTCCAATTTTGATACATTTCATTTCTTCTACAGTTTTGTCAAGATCAACTTTTTCTGCTATTACAATTGTATCTTTACTAATACAGATCTTGCCTGTGTTCTCATGGACAGGCTTGGAGCATACACACAATGTGCCCTTTCAAGTAACAAATACTGCTGTGGAATACCAGTCCAGTTACTTATTTCTACTTTCAGAAAATTAATAGTCTGTTCCTTCCAGTTTCTCTGGTACATCAGAAAGTCTCATGTTTTCTCTGCGCACACTGTCTTCTAACTGTACTATTTCTGAAACAGTTCTTCTTGAGAACCCTCATAATCAGCCGCCTTTTTTTTCATTTCAGTTTTTGATTTTTGTAGTTTTTATCAGTTTATCAGAATAGGTAATTAAAGCACCTTCTGTTCTTTCCAAATTTTTATTTGAGTTGATATATTCCTTCAGTGTTTCATTTATTTTAAATACCTCTGAGTACATTTGACTTGCTTTTACCTCTACATTACTTGAAACCATCTACTGTACCTAACCTGAAATTATTGAACAGCTGCAGGATTCTTCTTAGTCAGTTTTGTCTTATTTTCTATCTGATTTTCTCTCTGGTTCTCCAAATACCTTCATTGCTAACATCCAGGCAGTGTAATTACTAGCCAGTGATTAAATTTTACTCAAAATGATAGAAACTGAGAAAAAAATGGCCATTGAAACTGTTTTCACCCTGGTAGAGTTGAAATTAACCTATTGATCAGCGTGCAGCCATCTTGGAAGTCCTGGAGGTTAATTTCTTATATAAATCTCTAGGGCAGAGAATTTCATTCTGTATGTATAAAGGTCTGTAAATGCCCACTTATATTTCTTTCTTTCTAAGTTGCAAGGTCTTTTAAAAGCTGAGATCCCTGGCTGTGGGGTACCAACAAAGCATACTTCTGAATAGAAGGTGCAATTTTTTTTAGTCTGTATGCTAGCCATATCTGAAGTGCATTTGGTTTGTTGATGAGTGTTATCTAACCTACTTATGTGAGGACATGACAGCTGTTATCTATCAAGGAATAAAACAGATGGGTCTTGGGTGATAATATAGAAAGCAGCCAGGTGCATGCCACTTCCAAAAAGCCAGTCAAGCAAAATAACACTTTCACAAATCTGTCCAATTGTTGTTCTGTATGGGGGATAAATCTCCTAACATGCCTGTACAGGGGGTCTTTAGCCCCTGTATTACATTTACTTTATTAAATAAACTCTGAGCTCACTACACCATGGGGAATAAAGAGAATTTTCCCTGTACAATACAACTTTGGTTCTTACACTAGATTGGTTGTCACATAATTGTCCAACTGCTGCTTTTATTGGGGAGAAATCTCCCTAGATTTCTATACAACAGGTTTTTGCTCTCTTGTATTCCATTTACTTTATATAATAAACTCTGAGGTCACTGCACCATCGGAAAAAAAAAATAAAAAAAGCAGACTTTGTTCCCTTGCAGTGCTGTCTTGGTATATGCACTAGGTTGCTTTGTCCAGTGCTGTTCACTGGAAAGCTGTCATGCATCTCTCCATGGGGATCACGGTCCTTCTCTTGACCTGTCCACAGATCTGACAGTTGCATTATATGTCTTTGTGAATTTACCTAACAGGCTTACTGAAGGTTAGTTAGTATGTTATTCCTTACAGTTTTGGCACCAAGATTGTGGCAGGATTGCAAGGTGATGTAATTCCTATAAATGCTAGACATTGTGGTTAATATGTGCTCAAGGTCAGACATGGATAAAGCGTGATACCTGGGTACTTTTCAGTGCCAAACCCCTTCTACTGTGGTGCCATCATCTGTATCTGGAATGAATGTGCATCTGTCCAGGAATGTCCCCAAACAAAATGATTCCTGAAGGGCTCAGATGGCATCTGTTTTCACTGAACTGTTAAGTGGGAGTTCTGAAGGCTGTGCACAGAGTGCTTTGAAAAAAAAACATAGTCAGCATAGCAGATAAAGGATGTTTCATCAATGTGGAGGAGAAATGTTACAAATATTTTACAACTACAAAAGGTAAATATCTCACCAAAGGAACCTTTATCATAACAGAGTTGGGTTTCAAGACTGATGCTGGAAATTTGATATTTTTACAGAACTCTTTCAAACTACATTTGGGGATGAGGAAAACACAGAGCTAGTATCAATCCCCCCAGGATTTCAATGCAAATGATAAAGTGACATTAAGAAATTAAAACTAAGCAGTAGTCCAGGGCATTTGTTCACAAATACAAATGTTTGGGATGTAGAATACAGCATGCAGACACTACTGTATGTTCTTAACCAATCTAAAATGTGCACTAGCACGTCTAGAATGGAAAAATAATTTGGTTGTTCATATTTGTGAAAGAAAAGGATTTAGTATGGGGCACTAAACTTGAAGCCTATTAGTCATACAAACTTCCTATATAAAGTTATGGAGAGAAGTGTTGTGCACATTTTCATCAGGAACTCTTGAAATGTGGTGAAGCCGAGCAAAATCAGTTTACTTAAAGGGCAGAATATGTTGAACTCAGTATGTTTTTATAAAGGGCAAAACAAATGGAAATCAGTGTGTTTATGTGATTCATTGGACTTACAAGGCAATTTATTCTCACAATTAACGCCTTGGCCACACATACCCTTAGTCTGTACCCCTTTAAGGAGGGCTTGGACAGTTAGTCCCAGGGTGAATTTGTGGATACCCACTTGTCAGTACACACCCTTAGTCTGTACCCCTTTAAGGAAGGCTAGGACAGTTAGTACCAGGATGGATTTGTGAGTATCCACTTGGCAGCACGCACCCTTAGTCTGTACCCCTTTAAGGAGGGCTAGGACAGTTAGTCCCGGGGTGAATTTGTGGGTACCCACTTGTCAATACACACCCTTAGTCTGTACCCCTTTAAGGAGGGCTAGGACAGTTAGTCCCAGGGTGAATTTGTGGGTACCCACTTGTCAGTACACACCCTTAGTCTGTACCCCTTTAAAGAGGGCTAGGACAGTTAGTCCCAGGGTGAATTTGTGGGTACCCACTTGTCAGTACACACTCTAATCTGTACCCCTTAAGGAGGGCTGTGACAGAACCAGTGTGAATTTGTGGGTACCCACTTGGCAGCACACACCCTTAGTCTGTACCCCTTTAAGGAGGGCTAGGACAGTTAGTTCCAGGATGAATTTGTGGGTACCCACTTGTCAGTACACGCCCTTATTCTGTATCCCTTTAAGAGAGGGCTAGGACAGTTAGTCCCAGGGTGAATTTGTGGATACCCACTTGTCAGTACACACCCTAGTCTGTACCCCCTTAAGGAGGGCTATGACAGTTAGAACCAGTGTGAATTTGGGGGTACCCACCCAATCTTTCAGGCTCTGTTTGAAGGATAACATGACACATTGCTTAACCTGCAGGGGACGTTTGTTCCAGAGATGGGGGGGGGGTGCTGCATAATGAATCTGTCTCTTCACCAGATTCTGTTTACCTGCTGGTTAAGATTTAGGTCCTTGGTTCTGGTCTTTGTGGAGCTTTTACACTTATGGAGATCAAATACAATAGGGTGTCTAATGGTGTGGTAGGCAAGGTAGACATTACTGCTCAAGAGTCTATAAGACACTGAGTAAAAGGATACAGCTTCTAGCCTCTCTTTCTAGCTCAGTCTATAATCCATAACATTTTTGGTTAAGAACCTTTGGGGCTTCTCTAGTTCTGATATGTCTAGAGTACTACATCCTGAAGGGAGCTTATACTCAATGATTGGTTTAATCAGTGCTTAATATAAGAGAACAATGACTTCTTCAGAGCTAGACAATATACCCTTGGCTATCAGTTGTGCTAAGCAGTGGGACTTTCAGACTTCAGTTGTTAAATGATGGATGAAGGAGTGGGAATTGTCAACCCATGTTCCAAGGTCCCTGACAAAATTTTTATTTTGTAGTGGGGTATTGCCTGCGCTGTATGGTAAGGGTAGGCGTTGTATGGCAAATGGAATGCTACTACCCTTTTTTTTCTGTTTGAGCCCATTTTCAGTATGCCAGGTACTTCATAGAACCTGGAACCTGAAAGACATCGGACAATAACTCCAGCCATGTCTAACCTTGTAAGTGAAAAATATGTATGCCTAATGAAGATGTCAGACAACTCCAGCCGTGTCTAGCCTTGTAAATGAAGAATCTGTATGCCTAACGACTGTCACTTGAATACTGACTTTGATCTATTCTCAGTCACTTAAGGTTTGCAAATGTTTTGTTATCAAAGCGGGTGAAGCAGGTGATCAACTGGATACATTGTACAGTGACTTAGACAAGGTGAAATGATGACCAAGCTACAAATACAGTGTCCTGCAACTTCAGCAAGGTGAGGGTGATAACCAATCTAAAGATACAGTGCCTGTGACTTCAGCAAGGTGAGGTCACTAACCAAGCTGTAGATACAGTGTTCTGGAACTTCAGCAAGGCAAGGGTGATAACTAAGCTGTAGATACAGTACCTGTGACTTCAGTAAGGCAAGGGTGATAACCAATCTAAAGATACAGTACCTGTGACTTCAGCAAGGTGAGGACAATAACCAAGCTGTAGATACAGTGTCCTGTGATGTCAGCAAGGTGAGGGTGATAACCAATCTAAAGATACAGTGCCTGTGACTTCAGCAAGATGAGGTCAATAACCAAGCTTGTAGATACAGTGTCCTGTGACTTCAGCAAGGTGAGGGTGATAACCAATCTAAAGATACAGTGCCTGTGACTTCAGCAAGGTGAGGTCAATAACCAAGCTGTAGATACAGTGTCCTGTAACTTCAGCAAAGCGAGGGTGATAACCAATCTAAAGATACAGTGCCTGTGACTTCAGCAAGGTGAGGTCAATAACCAAGCTGTAGATAGTGTCCTGTGACTTCAGCAAGGTGAGGTCAATAAACAAGCTGTAGATACAGTGTCCCGTGACTTCAACAATGTGAGGTCAATAACCAAGCTGTAGATAGTGTCCTGTGACTTCAGCAAGGTGAGGTCAGTAACCAAGCTGTAGATACAGTGTCCTGCAACTTCAGTAAGGCGAAGGTGATAACCAATCTAAGGATACAGTACCTGTGACTTCAGCAAGGTGTGGTCAGTAACCAAGCTGTAGATACAGTGTTCTGCGACTTCAGTAAGGCGAGGGTGGTAACCAATCTAAAGATACAGTACCTGTGACTTCAGCAAGGTGACATCAATAACCAAGCTATAGACACAGTATCCTGCAACTTCTGCAAGGCAAAAGTGATAACCAGTCTAAAGATACAGTACCTGTGACTTCAGCAAGGTGAGGTCAATAATCAAGCAGTAGATACAGTGTCCTGTGACTTCAGCAAGGTGAGGTCAATAACCAAGCTGTAGATACAGTATCCTGTGACTTCAGCAAGGTGAGGTCATTAACCAAGCTGTAGATACAGTGTCCTGCAACTTCAGCAAGGCGAGGGTGATAACCAATCTAAAGATACAGTACCTGTGACTTCAGCAAGGTGAGGTTAATAACCAAGCTGTTGATACAGTGTCCTGGAACTTCTGCAAGGCGAAGGTGATAACCAGTCTAAAGATACAGTACCTGTGACTTCAGCAAGGTGAGGTCAATAACCAAGCAGTAGATACAGTGTCCTGTGACTTCAGCAAGTTGAGGTCAATAACCAAGCTGTAGATACAGTGTTCTGTGACTTCAGCAAGGTGAGGTCATTAACCAAGCTGTAGATACAGTGTCCTGCAACTTCAGCAAGGCGAGGGTGATAACCAATCTAAAGATACAGTACCTGTGACTTCAGCAAGGTGAGGTTAATAACCAAGCTGTTGATGCAGTGTCCTGGAACTTCAGCAAGGTGAGGCCAATAACTAAGCTGTAGATACAGTGTCCTGTGACTTCAGCAAGGTGAGGCCAATAACCAAGCTGTAGATACAGTGTCCTGTGACTTCAGCAAGGTGAGGTCAATAACAAAGCTGTAGATAGTGTCCTGTGACTTTAGCAAGTCGATGTCAATAACCAAGCTGTAGATACAGTGTATTGCTGCAACTAAAGCAAGGCAAGACCAATCTCCAACTATTTTAGGTCAGTCAGTTTTTTCATGTTAACATTGTAGGTTTGAATCAGGGAGTAGGAGTGAAAGTGGGATAAAGTAAGAAAGTGGATTGATAGCAGGAGGTGTATGTGTAGGGGGTCTAAGATGGAGTAGTGTTGGCTGGACCAAAAGGAGGAGATGCAGATAATGTAGAAGAGAAGGTAGATGAGATGTTACAAATGTTGTGGTGCTAAAAGTGAAAATATTGCTATGAAAGGTTTGTCTGGGAAGTCAGAAACAGCAGTATTAAATGATCCCTTAGACAGAAAAGCATTTGCACAATTCCTTTGCAAAAAAAGTACTTTTTAAGTTGTCGCCAGAATGTGGTATACAATGTAATATCCACAAGGTACAGAGGAAGTAATTCCCAAGCTTGTGAATTCATAACAGAGACTCTGTGTTCACTGGAGTTTCATACAAGGGATGATAAGGGATTAGGAGATCCACGATCTGAGACTGAATGAAGGACACTTAACTAGTCTACTGCAAATGTATATGAAGGTATCTTGGTAAATTAGTTTATGGGTAAGGAAGGCTAGAAATAGAGTACATCTTTCCTCTACTGGTAGCATCTTTACTTTAAAGAGGACCGAACAATAGTGTTTTTGGGAGGTGGCTAGACTGAAGATTCTACAAATTTGATTGGACTGGGTTTATAGTAAGGACAGCATTTTCTTACAGGAGTTTGCAGTAAGTGGTAGGTGGTATCTTAGCTGTGGTAGGAAAGCACATTCCCCTGTGGATAATCAGCTATTGGCAGAGGAATGCTTCTTTGTCTGGGAAAGTTTGCTATTAACTTTTGATTTGGAGTAGGAGACATGGAACAGGAAAGTGTCTGGTCAAGCCAAACTCCAAGATATCTAAAATGTGGAGTGGTTCCTAGATTTTCTGAGGTGGATTAATGCAGATAAGTGTCAGCATCTGAGTGTGGAAAAACTGATTCCAAAGATATTTAGTATCCTAAAGATGCACAAAAATTTAACTAATCCTTCTTATGACCAATTGTTGATACAGGAGGATTGAAACTCAACTGTTTGCAAAGTTTTAGGATTTTAAATTAAAAGAAGCATGCGGATGTCTTCCATATTTTTTTAAAGGATTCATGAGATTTTTTTAAGAAATTAAGTGGTGATATTTATTGTGATACGTTAGTTTTTGTGATTATAGATGTCAAACACTCATTTATTGTTATAGCCCATCAAATAGGTTTGGAGTGGTTTAATGTTTTTTTATTAGATTATAGAGAGATGCCTTTCCCCTCCCCATGAGATCAATTTGATGGTACATTTAATGGGCATTGTTTTGTCCAACAACTATATTTATTTTGAAGGGCTATTTTTTCACCAAAAACAGATGTTGTATGGGAACTGTATGCTACCCATTATTTGCAAATATCATCATGGCACAATGGGAAAGAATGTTTTACTTCTCATTATAACAACTCTTGTATTTTTATGCTACATTTTTGGAAGATATTTTCTTACTTTGGATGGATGCTGGGGAAAAAGTTAATTTTCTCAAATATATCAATTCTACCACTGAGCTTTTTTAAGATCTAAAGTCCCAACAGCCTGCTCCGAGAGCAATGAAGGCAGTCCTCCCACACAAACAAGTAATATTCTGCCAGAGTAAATCCAATGTACAAAAAATCGATTTATTAATAAGTAACACGACAGCACAACAACAGTTAAAATAGACTTAGCGCTTTTATCTCCCTTCGGAGACTTCTTCAGAGACAATTAAAGTTTGACAAATACATCTCTTAAATACTAAACCAATAGTGGGCTGGCATAAAACAATAATTGATTAATTAATTAATTAATTAACCATTCTAAAAACCATTCTAAAACAGTGTATACACCAATTTTATAAGATAACAGAGTAGTCATAGTGGTATACCAAAGTATTGTTGTTTAAAAACATATAAATAGTAATAAATAGTAATATATTGTTTTTAAAAAATAGTAATATATTGTTTTTATAAAATATGTATAATATTTTATTTGCATACTTGTATGTTTTTGTATTCCAACAATTAAATATTGGTGACATATGTAAGAAAATAAATATAGGTCATAAAATATAGATTATATAATAGTTCATTAATAAAAATATGATAGTATGAATTCACTTTATACATTATACATATATTGTTACGTGTATTTATATACTAGAAAAACTTAGATATCACTATTTTATCTTTTAATAGTTTTCTTGGGGTCAGCAGCAAAAATTTTTAAAACTGGAGCAATAGATATATGGTCATTAAGACCTTTCCCTCCACATGTGTTCAACCGCAGTTGCCACATCATTTCCTTATATTCAAGTTTTGTTTCCCAATCTCCTCCTCTATCCGGGTGTTTAGCTTCTTCTAACACCCAGAATTTAAAATTTGCTTCTTTGCAGTTCAACACATGTCTATATAAAGCATTATTTTCATTTTGTTTATTAATGTCTCTAATATGTTCGTATATTCTTGACCTCAAGTGTCTCTCCGTTTCTCCAATATAAAATTTCCAACATACTTTACAAAAGGCCAAATAAACAACTCCCTGGGTATAACAACTACTATGACCCTTAGCTTCCAAGGTAATCCCTAAACTGGGCAACACTATTTCCTTTTGTTCTGCAACAAAAGGGCACTGGGCACATCTTCCACATTTAAACGTTCCACGTTTTCTACTTGTACCTTGACTATTATATGTTTTCTGTTGTTCAAGGATATTCTTAACATTTCTGTTCCTCCTATAACTGTATTTTATGTTCTCCTGAAAAATGTTTGTTGTACCATACATTTCCCTAAACATCCTCCATGTTTCATCTATACATTTCCTTAACCAACCCATACCTTTATGAAAAGTCAACGTAAGATAAGGTGAACCATCCTCTTTATTCATGTTCTTATTCATATTTTTAATATTTTTAATGTTCTCTGACTTGTTTAAATAACAATTATTTGTTTTAAAAATAGTATTAGATTCACCTAATATATTGGAAGGGCCTCTACTATTCGTAGTCAAAAGGGGAACATAAATATTTTCCCCTCTTCCTTTTAGTACATATTCCTTGATATTCCCAATTGTTTCTACTGGGTATCCTCTTTCCTGAAACATTTTTTCTACATGACCGATTTCTTTGATAAAATCACTATCATCCGAAATCATCCTAGCCATTCTAATCATTTGCCCCTTGACAATATTCCTTTTCAAAAAATATGGGTGGCCACTATCGTAATGGAGGTATGCATTAGAAAAATGCTCTTTTCTATAAATGTTGGATTTATAACACTTATTGTTGTAATCCTTGTCCAATTTAACATCTAAAAAATGGATACTATCTTTTCCTATCTGGTAGGTGAATTCCAGAAATGAAGTAGTTTGATTTATAAAGTCCATAAATTCTTCTATCTTGTCTATAGGTCCATCCCATTCAACAAATATATCGTCCAAAAATCTAAAATATTTCTTGATGTAGTAGTTGTATGGGGAAGTAAATACAAAATTCAGTTCCCAGTATAACATGATGATATTAGCATATATCGGGGCGCACATCGACCCCATTGCAACACCTTCTCTCTGATGATAATATTCACCTTGAAAGTATAAATAATTATATTTTAAAACAAGCTCCATGTTTTCTAAAATCAACCTGTATTCATCTCCCGTAAGAGAATCCATATCCCCTAATATTTCTTCAAACCACCTTAGCCCCACCTCCTGAGGTATTACTGAAAACAAATCCCTAACGTCAATAGTTATAAAAATATATTCGTCATCATAGGTACAATTCCCCATTTTTTCCAAAAAGTCCCATATTACTTATTAATAAATCGATTTTTTGTACATTGGATTTACTCCGGCAGAATATTACTTGTTTGTGTGGGAGGACTACCTTCATTGCTCTCGGAGCAGGCTGTTGGGACTTTGGTTTGTGAACTTTCAGCTTTCGCTGGTGTATTTGTGTTACAAGTTGTTTTTTAAGATCTACCCATGAATGTTCCCAGCATAGCTTATGTTATTGAGATTTATTTAATTATTCACATTTGTTGACCAGGAAACTCCACTGGGTCAGGAACCCATTTTCAGTGGAGGCCCGGGGAGAAAAGCTCCAGTTACAGATCAAAATTTTTACAACAAGATAATATTTACAATAATAACAGTGTACAAAAATGTGTACAATTTCCTAGTGATTAGTAATACACAGAGTACAAAGTTTTATACAATCTGGTTGGGTGTTATTAAAAATAATGTATGTGTGCTACTGGTATTTGTTGTATGGAGGGGAAAAAGACAGTAGATACATTCATAACAAACAGTTCATTTATGCACTTCTATACATGGAAAGTTTAGGATTTAGGCTAATAATGATTATAATGACAAGACAGTGATTGACATACCTTAGCTGATGTAGAAATGTCAACAAATTATTACTTGAAATCGAAGAGAGTCATACCGATCAGCAAATTCTTAGAATTTGTTTACGTGGTATATAGTTCTGGGCACAAGAACAGATGTGATTGTTAAGAAAATGGCATTTTAGGGCGAATTTGAAGGTTATTATGGGATTCCATAAATTGATTAAATTGTGTAGCAGAGGGAGGTAGGGCATTTCATACTTTTGCTATGGAGTGGGAGTACAAGCTTTGTTCAGCTCTCTTATTGGGTTTGGATATGCTTAGAGGCTGCTTATTAGCAGACTGCAGATTCTGGGTGGGGATTTAGCATTGCAGGATAGGATGAAGTGAAGGGTGGTTTTCTGGGTTGTATATTAGTTTTTGAGCAGGAGTTAGTTGTGTGTAATGAAGGTAGTGGGGGAATTCAAACCATTTGCGGTTTGGTAGGCCAGTGGCAAATTTTGAAATTTTATAATAGCATGATTGTAGTTTGTTTCTTAGAGATGTGTGAAGGCTGGTAAAGATGGGGGAACCATAGAGGACGGAACAGAGTAGGAAAGTATTTTCCAGTTTTATTTTTGTGGGTTTATCCATGTAGAGTTTGTCTGTAGGGTTTGCCTAGTTTAAAATGTGTTTTTTAATGGCATTAAGAATATGTTGTTTGAAGGATAGTTTATCATCTATAGTAATGCCAAGCAAAGTTGCTGTCTTCACTACTTCAATTTCAGTCTTGTTATTGGGTTGCGGTGTTGTAGTTAGGGTAGGCGTTCTAGAAGATAATGATTGCATACAATGGAGGGAGGTGGCTTGGGTTAGTATGAGAAGAGAAGTGCTGAGAGAGAAAATGAAAATAATTAGCTGTATGGTGTTGGGCATTTTGTAGAGTTACTGATATAGGATATAAAGTAGAGGAGAAATCTGTGATATTAAGGTGTTTGGGGAAATTGGTTGGTGTTTGAAGTATTACTGGCACTTAGTAGATAATAATTGTTAAATAATGGTTGTAGAGTGGCTGATTGGCCGATGGTATATACGGGAGTGGTCTAGGTGAGTATAAGTGTAATGAAAGATGGGTTGGGTGGGAATGGGGATAGGGTAGGGGAGCAGAGAGCAGAAACCGGGCAGACCGAGACAGACCAACCAGTCAATTGCTGTAGTAAAGGGCCATAGGTCAGTGCCAGATCTTCTGTTTTACAAACTTTATCTTGGTAGAAATACTGTATGGTTGGAAAAAAGAATGCCAAGAAAAAATGACAAATATTATTGTGGAAGGTGGGATGGGGAGGGGAGAGCCTAATTAACGCATCCCAGTTAGTGTGCATGTCACCAACTTTCCTCAGTTACAAATATTAACATTACTAAGGATATGAACATCAAGATGTTCATATTGAATACATTTATATATATATATATATATATATATATATATATATGTGTTATTGCCATCCTTTGTTTCAGAAAAGAAAAACTTTAATCAAGGGAAAACTTGCTCATTTAGCTTGAATGGTTTCAGTTTTTACACTTTTCTTAATGAGAGTAGTAGACTTTGGAAATTCTTATTGGAAGGGGGTATTCAGTTAAATTTGTGGAAATTATACATGAAGAGGTTTACACTAAAAGAAGATCCGATACCTATATGCCCTAAATTGGGAATGACAGTCATTTGATGAATAGCAACAAGCGTTCAACTACTGAATCCTGTAAAATAATGGTGATGACTTATGGTGTGGATAATATGGCTATCCTGGAGGTTATAGAAAGAAACTGGACATCTTTATTTATAATGACAAACTATCTGATAAATTAGGCCTAAAGTGTAAATGTAATCCACAACCAAAGTAACCAGGAATCAAGTTGCTTAAAAAACACAATATTCTATTTTATTCATACAAAGAATGATTTCTCCTAGCACCTTGGCTAACAAATAGCCTTTACAGAGTAATCCCTATACTAAAACAAATTCTTTTTTATACAAAACACTCATTCAATTACATAATTAAGAAAACAAATAATTAACAGATTAAGGGGCTGTCATAAAAAACATTTCCAATTACACTCCATATTCATGCCCCTTTGTTGGAGTGTATTGTATTTCAGTATAAAAATGGATTCTTTTTTTTCTTAAATAGTACTTGATACTATCTCCACACAGAAAATGTGTCTTAATTTGCTCTAAAACTGTGACTTGTAGACCGTTCAGATCTCCTTCATGGAATTTATTAAAATGTTTTGCTACTGGGCTTGTTAATTTATTATTTTTAACATCTCTCACATGCTCCTTAATACTCTCTGCTAAACTTCTTTTACTTTCACCAATATAATGTCTACCACAGGGGGACCTTAAACTATAAATATTACCTACACTTTTACATGAAAAGGACCCTTGTTCTTGAAGTTTTTTTTACCATTTATACTTGGAAAAGTTCCAACCACATATTTGCAAATAGAGCAACCCCCACAGGGCAAGGTGCCTCTCACACTGGTCACATCTGTTCTTAGTACATGGAGTCTATAGAAGACCACTTGAACAAAGAAGTCTCTAAGAATTTGCCCCCTCTGATAACAGAAACTAAGTTTAACATCTTTTAAAGATGTAACATCTCTTTTCACAACATTCCGATAGTTTTTAGTGTAAATGTGTTTTTTTTAGGCATGGTAAGGGTATTAAAAACTATACGGATAGTCAGAAAAGAAAGAGGACGCTCTCATCAGTGTATGCATATTATAGATGGGGACAAGTAAATGTTAACCAACGACACCTTAAGGCTAATGGGCATTTAAGAGAGAGAATTTCTGAACATATACATGATATTAACAAAGGCAATGAAAAGAATGCTCTTTCTAAATATGTGCACAACTACCCAGGGCATGCATTTTTTTATTTTATGCGCTGGACAAGGTTGAGACAAATCCCTAAGAAGGGTCAAGGGTAAACAATTGGAGGCACGTGAATTATTTTGTCAAATTATGCTCAGGGCAGGAAATTATCCAGGGATGAACGAGTGTGCATCCATAAGTAGTACTTTAAAGTTACAATCCTATGATATTTTATAAAATTTGGGTAACATCCATTCAGCAAATTGTTATTATGTATATTATATGAATACTTTATGCATTTTATATTGGAATGTAACTGTATGTGTGATTTTAAAACATTTGTATACAAAATTCATATATTATTTTCGTACTATTCATTATAATTATAATTTCGTATGGGATTTGTTAACATAGTTTTGGCATTTTCAAATGAGTTTCATTCACAGTTTTCACTTGGATTTCCTGTGTTCTTTTAGTGGTTTGTCACTGATTGGACAGAGTGGGTTGTATATTTTTTTAGGTTATTTAAAGACTTGGCTGGATTTTGAAGCTTGTCCTGAATAAGTTCCATAATATCTTGTGACAAATGCACTAAACATTCATCATTTTGAAATAACAAGTAACATAGGACTCTTACACTAAATTATCTTATCGATCTTCCTGAACAGTTGTGCACATCTCCTTAAACCAAAAACACAGACATCACAGTTACAGAAATCTATGATGCTGTTAAAGTCCACATAACAGCCTTAAATACTATAAGCTACATTTATTTTTCTCAAATGACTGTGGGTTAATGATTACTATTCCACCGTTACCCTCTAATGCGGTAGTTCTCTGACTACAATCCAGAATGTCAGCATGCAGACCAAATAAATTCCTTCAAGAACAAAGCATTAAATTGATAAAGTTGAACGACACATTCAGATGAGATTTGTCCTTAAAGGTAATGCAGATTCCTTTATGCTGAACCAGTTTGCAAAGGTAGTACATTACATGGCCAAATTTCACTCAGTTGCACAGCAAACTGATTCATATAAAGGATAGCAGAGAAGGCAAAGCTAAATTTGCTTTGACTGATCTAAGCAAACATCATTCACTTAGGTTCCAGTTACTGTCCTATCACTTCTTTCTTTACAACAGGCTTTCCCTGACATCCCACTTCACTAGATTCAGAGTTGCAGTGGCAAAAGAGCACCCTGTTACAGGACACACACACACACACACACACACATCCCACTATGGCCAATTTACAGGATTGCCAATTCACTTAAGTAGATGTGGACATAGGCAAGACAAGCACAGAAAGCACCACAGCCAAGAACCAAACCACAGAACCAAGAGCTGTGAGGCAGCAGTCCTAACCACTGCATCATACTGTTTCCTCTCTCATTAAATTAGCTCAAGGAACTCCCACAACTCTTTAGATTGTGTACTACTGAATAATGGAAACACATTAGCATTACATTTTAATTGACCTATGTGACGCCTGTGCACTGGCCCAGTAATCAAGGAGCCTCAGTCCTCACCACTAACACCAGTGAGGGTCGTGCACATTGGGAAGGATAGTAAATACACACACAGTAAAGTACAATTTCCCTTAAGAGCACACAGAGATCACAGTCAGTCTGGGGCTGGTTTCTCCCTTTCTCTCTAGATCCCCAATAAGACTCACCACTGGCACCGCTATAGGGTACAGATCTCAACTGAGTAGTCAAGTCAAAACCTCCAGTGCCCTCTGTTCAACCAGTGCTTTGTGTCCCTGCCCAAGTAGCTGACACACACACACACACTTTGAGATTTGTTTTGTATGCAAAAACACACACACACACACACACACACACACACACACACACACACACACACACACACACACACTCCTGGGGAAGGCTGGCACAGGTTCTCCAGCTATGCCCTCTCCTGCCAGGCTATAAGGTAGTAATCACTACCACCAACTACTCTTATCAGCTACTAAAAAGGCCCTTACCAAAGGGTGTCCAATTATTCCTGTGCAATATTATTATCCAATTAGTAATTGTGACGAACAGCAAGGCTTATTTAGAGTGGCTTTGTACAGTATCACCAAATACATGCAAGTACTCTAGAGGTTAAATTATCTCTACACAAAACAGCCACAGTTGAAAGGTTTAAAAATATTTAATAATAAATAATAGAAGCACAAGACAAATCTTCTCAATTCAACACAGTGATAGTCAAGAGTTCAGAAATCACAGGAAAATGCTTAAAATAATACTGTAGAATATTCTGACATAAATATAGAAACCAGCTAAACTAAATCTGACTAAATTCCTATCTAACTCTAAGAGCAATCACAGTTCTTTTTTTAACAATTTTATTAGAACTGCTGTTGAAAATACAATCAACATATAAAGAATGAACCAATTTAAATTATGTGAAAAAATGATCATATACAAAATTAAACAAATTTTAACTATTTATAAAATTGTTCACCATAAATCTTAAATAACTAAAATAATTATTATATATAATATTTACTGTAGTATTAAATTATTTCTGTAACAATTCATAAACTTTGTTCCAACTGCTCTAAGTAGAAGTATTCCTAGAACATCTATGCTTGGCAAGTTTTTCCAAACAACAAACTTCATTAAGTAGACTTTTGAATTCTTGCAATGATAGGATTGTGATTTCCAATTCCATTTAATTTTCTTTCTGCCTATAGATAATAGCAATCACAGTTCTAAATAAACTTACATATAGAGCAGTTCTTCAGACAAAATCCAAAATGCTCTGATTATCTCTCTCTCTGAGAAAGTCTTAAAAATAATACATCACTGCTGATTCATTTTAGATTACATCATTCTTCTCTGGTTCCCAGGCTAACAGAAACTCAGAGTTTTAACATTTATTTGATCTTGCACCTGACCAGGAAACTACAGCAATAAAATACATTATATATGTAAAATCTAGCAATTAACTCTGGTCCCAAAACAATAGAAGGAATTCCTCAGTCCAGACATTGGGCCAGATTTACGAAGGCTTGCATGGAGTCTAAGAGTAGTGTAAGATGGCAGATAGCCAATATGTCTGCCGAGCGATCCAGCAATAGCCGGCAGGGGCGTGCATGAGAGCTTGTAAAGCTACTCTTGCACGGACAGTATTATGGTATGCAAATTACCTCATTTGCTGCTGAAAGCTATGCAAATGAGGTAAATTTGTGATCCAGGAAACACTAACCTGTCCGTGGAAGAGTAGTGTTATTTGCAGAAATGTACTCCGTTGGTAACGGAGTACCGTTCTGCAAATAGCTAAATGGAGCTATGACAGCTCCAAATAAAGGATGCATCTAGTTGAGGAAGCATGCCAATGGCCAAATATAAGGCCATTGGCATTTGCAAATGTTGTAAATCCTTAAAATCCAGGGATTTTTTTTCCCCGATTGCCGATGTTTAAGCATAGCGCAGTGGCATTCAAACGTGCTGCACTTTAAATAAAATGAAAAAAGTAAAAAATAGCCACAAATGGGCATTTTCACTAAAAAGTTTGTTCTGCCATGCAGGTGAATGGCATGCTGAAAACAACATGGCCACTGAGTAGTGGTTGCTAAGGGGGGAAAGCTCAGTGTGAGAGATGTAACCAAGCATTAGTCGGCAATCCTATGCAAATGAGAATAAGGATAGTGAATCCCAATTTTACCCGGCATATGAGCCATGTCCCTAGAGTGTAAGTGTAGGAGTAGGGGAGTAGTAGAGTAGAATAGAAGATAGGTGACATCATGAGGGGGTATGTCTGAAAGACTGTAAGCTGATTGGAGCACAGTGGCTTGTGTTTGCCCTGAGTTGCTCAGGATTGCAAGAGGCGTGTCTACAGTTGTCCTAGCTGAAAACAAGAAACCAAAGGTGTACGCCGTGGATATATCTGAAATTTCATGCAAACGGGCACACAGCGTGTACGTGCGTTTGCACGGTGCTGCCCCTTGTGGAAACAGAAAGGGAAAAGGGAAGGAAAAGAAGTAGTAGGAAGTTAACCAAGGAGAACTAGCAGAGCTGCCAGGTAAAATATATCAGAATCAGCCAATTACACAGGCAGTAGACTAGCCCAGCCCAGCCCAGCCCAGCCCAGCACTTTAAACTCTGCAAACAGCAGTCTACCCTGTTTTTTCCCAAGAACTCTGCAACACTGCAGTATACAAAGAGTGAAAACTTAAAAAGCTTAAGTCAGACAAAATGTTAGGGGCTGCTATTGCTATCATAAACCAACATGTGCAAGGTGCTGAGGGTGGTGATGTTGTGAATGCTGCTGAGCAACCCACAGTGAGGAGACAGAGAAGAGTGTACAGACCCAGGGTAACCTACCAGGGGCTACATGAGCTGGAGATAGTGGAGCGCTATAGAGTGGACAGAGACCTCCTGCAGCAAATTGTTGAGCTGTGCCGGCCACGCCTCACACACAGAACCAACAGAGGGGAACCCATCCCAGTGGATACCAAGGTATGTGTTGGCCTATGAATACTAGCTTACAGGTACCTTCCAGAGACCAACTGGTGATATGATGGGGGTTTCACAGGCATCAGCATCCAGGGTACTGCACCAGTTCCTGGATGCCATGTCAGCACATGTCGGTGAGCACGTATATTTCCCCAATTCCAGTGAGGCATTGGCCAGCAATATGCATCTTTTCCACTAAATAGCAGAATACCCTGAGGTAGTGGGGGCAATAGACTGCACGCACATACACATCAAAGCACCACCTGGTGAGCAGGATAGGTTCTACATCAACCGCAAGGGCTTCCCCTCCATCAACTGCCAGGTCATGTGTGATGCCCAGGGCATAATAATGAATGTGTGTGCTGGCTGCCCTGGAAGCTATCACGATTCCCACTTCTGGCATCTGACGCAGCTGTACCAGAGATTTGCCAATGGGGACATCCCTCACGGTCACCTAGTGGGGGATGCTGGATACACACTGGAGCCGTGGCTGATGACACCCATCAGAAATGCACACACACCCGAACAAGAACTCCATAATGAGGCACATGCACAAACAAGAAACATTATTGAGCGTGTGTTTGGGATGGTCAAGTCACGGTTCCGGTGCCTGGACACATCTGGTGGAGCCTTGCAGTACTCACCAACTACATGTACCCAAATTATCATGGTATGTGCCATGCTACACAATATGATCCTGCAAAAACAGCTGCAGCAGGAACAGCATGGGGCAGGGCCAAACAGCCCCCCACCATTGCCAAGGCCTGCACAGGCACAGTGTGACTCGGAGGAGGAACAACCTGAGCCTGCCCCAGTAGGCAGAAGGAGGTGTGCTCAGTATGCCTTGGCCTTGCAAAGAGGCAACGCATAGCACATACACTGACTCAGTAGGAACCCTGGAAATGACACCTCTCTCTGACTTGCACATACTATAAAAGGGATGCCTAACTTGACACTACCTGTTTTCAAACATGTATAGGGAGTGTACTATGTGTATCTGACATAGGCAGCCCTGCAGCACCACCTGAGGCATGATTGCCCTATTTTAAGCAATATAAAGCAGTGCTAAGCACATTTTACCACTATTTAGCATATTTAAGCACAATTGCGCAGAGCTGCACAGCATGCAAACTAGCGCAAAGTCGGGCAAACATGCTCACACCTGCTTTACTGTTCCTTAACCAGTCAGGTCTGCCCAGCAGGAAAATAAATAGCAGTGACAGGGCTCGAACTCAGGATACTGTGCACTATAGTCACAGTACTGAACCACTAAGCCATGACAGCATTTCACTGGCACAGACACAGCAGGACAATTGTAGACTAACGCAAACACAAACAAATGCTGTATCATGCCCTCTGAACTCCCCCCCAGGCCTATGCAGACAGATAACAGCAGGCCAGGCAGTGTGATGTGGGTTGGGTAGGCTATGAAGTCACAAACTAATATACGTGAAATTGGAAGCTAAGATCTGTAGTACAGTAGTATGCCTCAAGCCAGTATGATAGGCAACAGTACAAAATGAAATGGAGTACCTGACATAGCAGTGCAGGCCTAGCAAATGTGTATAAGTGTCAGGTGAACCCCTCATCCTATGTACACCCACAGTAACAATCAGGTGTGCCCCCGGGTAGAAATGTACAAATAACTGTCCCCCCACCCCGTATGTAGAAATGTTGATAAGTCTATGCAAATTAACTCATAGAAGCCCAGCAGGCACAGCGTGCTTCCTGTCGATGTACAACACAAAGGTGAGCCCTGAAGTAAAAACCAACTTGATTTTTCACACACATATAGTATATATGTCCATACTGGGCATGCTCACACACTTTAATTTAGCAAATGTCAGTCAGCAACATGCTGAAAGGTCATACTGGGCATGCTCACACACAAATAAATGAAGCAAATGTCAGTCAACAACATACTGAAAGGTCATACTGGGCATGCTCACACACTTAGGCCATGTCTGAGTACAGCAGTGAGCCACACATATCTGGCAGTTCGTACCCCAGAAACTTGTTACTATTCACCAATCCTGCCTTGCGCACACAGTTATATGAAAACAGACCCGTATAATATATTGGACTCCTGTCATAATCAAACTATGTACTACAAGTATTTAAGTTGTTCAAAGAAAGTGAAAATTCAAAGAAGATCAATAAATCTCCAATCAGTATCATCAATAAACAATGAGCACTCCTAACCTTATCCAATCCATGTTCTGGCAAAAATATTGTCAAAGAGCCTGTAGAGAACCATGAAGCTTTATTTCGCTATGTCATAAATATCAATGTAAACTCATATATGTTCTGAGTCAGTGCAAACTGTAAATGAATACATGTACATGACTGACACTGCCAACATCTTGTCAGACAAGTTCATACATATTTACCCCCCTCTCACTGACAAAAGGGCCCATTATCATACCTGGAGATTGTGAAAACCCAGAAATCACATATACAATGGTTAAACAGCACTTTCCAAACCTAAAAACATGGCGTCTATGGGATGACATGGTTTCTCTAGCTGTGTCATATGTGAACTCCAAAACAAACAGACCCTACACCTGAACAGTCTGTTGAGACTCACCCTCTGTACAGGATATGAAACTGTTGAATGCATTACAGCAACGTTTGGCACACTCCACAAGTGTTGGTGCCCAACAGACCATGGGAACTATTGTCTAATAAGCCTATTAAGCCTGATATGCAAGGCCATGGAGTCCATCATGATGGAACTCATAAACAGAGCTATTGGGAGCCTACAAACACCCAACCCTACCAATTTTGGTTTGGTCAGGGGCAGATCATGGTTCCCAAACCTGCTAGACTGTTTTCAAGGCAGTCACCCAGGACATACATCAATGAAATGAGCTACACACATCACACATAGACCTTGAAAAGCCTTTTTCCAACATCCCAGACACATGTCATATCCACAAAATCAACAACCTGTGCATAAATATGTATGCCATCTGATGGATTGCCAACTGGGGCACAGATAGATCCCACAAGGTAAGAATTGTGGTCTCCTGTTCAAGCTGGTAACAACTGCTGTCCCCCATGGCTCAGTCCTGGGACCCCTCCTTTCTGGTGTATACTTTTCAGAAATACAGTCAAACACACGAAGACTATGTTTAGCAAAGTTTGTGGATGACTGCAAAAAAAGTTGTCATAATCGATGTTTGGGACAACGGAGACATCCTTAAAAAGGGTCTCAGTCAGACAGATGTGGTGTCAAAATTATGGCCTCGAGCTACAGTCATACAAATACCACATAGGTGCCAACACCCAAAATATGGACGTGATAATAAGGGATCTAGGGACACGTGGATAGTCATCTCTACTTCCAGAAACACATTCACAAAGTGGTCAGAAAATCATGCTATGTGTTCCCACAAACTGCCAAGATCTTTGCATGTAGGTCAAAGGAGGTTCCCTCTATTCATCAGTCATCAGACCCATCAGAGAGCACCACAACACACTTGCGATGAATCTGACTAGGCACCTTCAGCAGTTGGAAAGACCACTGAAGTACCTCAACAAGAGGATTACTGGCCTCAAACAGTTGCCCCATGCAACAAGACTGAATTTAACTCAATCTGTACTCTGTTGCATACTGTCTACTCAGGAGATCTCTGCCCAACAGACAGGTCCATGTCCAATGCAGAACTGATGTACATGCGCTATCTGAAGTAAACCCAAGCTCACTGTACCACACGCTCTAGGGATATCATCATCACAACATTAAATAGAACATGTTGGAGGGATACATTACTAACTCACAGACTTTCCTTGCTTTGGAACAGGCTCCCAAGTGACATTAAGCCGAGTCCCTCACTGACACTCTTCCAGAGGAGCCTTGATCAGTGTATGTGAAACTGAACTTTCACACCATGGATCACTTCATCAGCTCTACTACACAGAGGCCTAGGGAACCATGGGTGGTGATAGCTGCACACTCTGGCCATACTAATACATGCCTTCAGGCAGATAGCCTATTACCTACCTATGTACCTATATATATATATATATATATATATATATATATATATATATATATATATATATAGGGGGAACGCAGTATAATAAGCCAAAGATGGATGGGCAGAGATGTGTGTAAGAGGGTGACCATGACAGGGAGCCATTCAGGACAGTCCCACCCATCACACATCCCAATGGCACGAAAGACATGAGGTGCACATCTCTCCCACTGTACATAACAGCCACCAGTATCTGTAAGCATTACAGTGTATGTGGTCCATGTGCCTGCTGTACAACATGACTGTACAATGAAGTACACATCTACTATCTGTAGACATGTACCCGTCACATAGGTTCATAGGTATGTAGTAGACTATCTCCACGAAGGCATATATCAGCCTACACAAGTTGTGCAGCTTTCACTACACCATTGGGTAGTCTCCCAAAACCTAGTTCTAATACTTAGTACCCTACGCCCCTTTCTAGTGGGGCTGCCGATGTGATGCCTGGCATGAATAGTCTGTTTCCCATCCACTCATCAAGGTTCCAATTGAAGAGTTTCAGCGAGGGGTTCTGTCTGATGTACATTGGGACTCTGTTCCACAGTAAGGCAAATCTCTGGGATGGTACTCTATCCCACCAGCATGTTGTATTCATTGTTCTGATGAGGTTCATATCCCTGGAATGTGTAGGATGACTCAATGTTGTTATCTGTAGATGGAGCATGTTCAACAGTTATGTGTTGGACATGGCTCTATATGTTAGGCAGAGTGTGCCTCTGAGTAGGCGGTATGCAACGAAGAACAGATTTCGTTTTACCACTTGTGTTGCATAACACAACTGTTTGAGGCCAGTAATTCTCTTGGTGAGGTACCTATGTGGTCTCTACAGCTGCTGGATATGCTAAGTCGAGTACATCCAAAATGGTGCACTGTACTCAATGATGGGTCTGATGACGTAAGAGTAGAGTGCCAACATTACCTCTTTGGATCCTGATGCAAACCCTTTGTTGATTAGATGGGCCACATAGGATCTCCCAATCACTTTGGCAACATGGTTGTCAAAGGAAAGATGACTATCTACTTGTGTCCCCAGATCCCTTATCGCCTTGTCATTTTTAAGGGGGTAACACCTATGTGGTAGTTTGTGGGTATTTTGTTTTCAACAAAGAGGATCACTATGCATTCCTCCACAGTGAGCTTGAGGCCATGATTCTGACACCACACATCTGTCTCATAGAGTCCCTTCTGGAGAATATGTCTGTCTTCCAGGGAATCTATTATGGCAAACACTTTACAGTTCCCAGCAAACTTAGTCAACCACAACCCTCCTGTGTTGGCATGTACATTTGAGAAGTCTATACCAAACAGGAGGGACCCCAGGTCTGACATGTAGCCAGCAACTCTTAATGTGTGGGATCTATCTGTGAGCCAGTTTGCAATCCATCTTGTGATGTATGGATTCATAGCCAGGTTGGTGAGTTCATCTATGATACCTGACTGGGGAATGGTGTCAAAGGCCTTAGCGAGGTATAGGTAGGCTGTGTTGAGCTCATTTCAATCATCTGTAGCCTGGGTAACTGTCAAAGAAATCCTCCCAGTTCAGGAGGCGTGGTCTGCATTTCATGAAGCCAAACTGGGTGTGCTCAACTGTGTGAAGGTTCCCAATCTCTGTATTGTTGACTTCCATTATGATTGGCTCCATTGCCTTGCAGAACAGACTCGTCAGGCTCATAGAGCATGAATGCCAAGGGTCTTTTGTGGCCCCACCCCTGTAGAGTGGGAAGAACGTTGCTGTGCAACATTCTCTGGGTACATATCCTGTAGAGAGCATGTAGAGAGAGGTGTGGGTATTCTTGATGAAGATGGATACATCCTCACCCTGTGTGCTATGATCCAGGTTCTGATGCTGGAAGGTATGGAATGAGTAGTATCCTGGTAGTGCTGGTGTGCTGTCTGGAGCCTTGAACTAGGTTTCTGTTACTGCACCGATATCAATATTCTCCATACTGAAATGTGCCTTGAGTGTGTGCATCTGGAGGCTGAGACTTCTGGCAATGAGTAGCATTTAGCTCACTTTGTGGTTATTTGTGTTGGTTACGGGGTTTGGTTTGTCCTGCGTGACCGGTGTTCCACACCTGAAGTCAGTGCCTCATTGGTCCCATCTGACCATAAGCTAATTACCCTACATATCCACATACTGGACCCACACCCCCATTAAGGAAACCATGTTAAAAAATGTCTCCAAAGCCAACTTCATGCTTCTTAAGACAGAAGTGCTGAACTGCAGGACACCCATGCAGATGGACAATACAGTTACAACTACTGAATCCTTCACAATTGCACTTTATAAGCACTTACATGACTGCATGCATCATGCTATCCCAAACAGAACCAAGATGCTATCCTCCAAGAAAAGGAAGCCAATCTGGTGTTCCCCTGCCATAAACAAACTGCACAACAGAAGGAAGAAACTGTTGCAAAAGAGGGTAAAATCCCATGAGGGGAGGAGCTCCATGGTCAACATCAGTAAGAAGCTGTGAACCCTAATAAAACCCTCCAAAGCTAGTTATGAAAACAAAATCGACACTGATTCTAAAGACAACCACAAAGCATTCTATAGCTATGTCAAGAATCTCAATGGCAACACTCTGATCTGCTCTGAGTTACAGCTCAATGGCACTAAATATACAGACCCAACTGATATTGCCAACATCCTGGCAGATAGGATCAGTGCTACCTTTACCCCCCTCTCACCCATGAAAGAGCACATCTCTATAAAGGAAGACTGCAAAGTTGCTGTCATCACGGCTGCACAGGTAAAAACCACTCTCCAAAGCCAGGAACACAGCATCCATGGGACCAGATAACATCCCAGCATGTGTTCTACACAAACTACAGAACGAACAGGCACCACACCTACGTACCATGTTCAGTCATAGCCTCACCTCAGGCTTTGTGCCTGCTGAATGGCACACAGTGACGGTTATCCCACTACACAAGGGGGGAGCCACCAGAGACCCCAGGAACTAGCGCCCCATTAGCCTGATGAGCCTGCTCTGCAAGGCCATGGAATGTATCATCATATAACTTATAAAAAAAGACATTGGTAATCTCCAAACTCTGGATCACAACCATGTTGGGTTTGTAAAAGGCAGATCATGTCTCCTAAACCTGATAGACGTCATTGAAGCAGTCACCAGAACCGTAGACAAGGGTAAGGTGGTTCACACAGCCTATGTAGATCTTGCCACGGCTTTCAACACCATCCCCCACTCTGGAATTATAGATAAACCCACTAAACTAGGTATAAATTGCATGTCACAAGATGGGTTGCCAACTGGCTCACTGACAGAACACACACTGTAAAAGTAGCAGACTCCAAGTACGACTTTGGACCAGTGACAAGTGCAGTACCACAGGGTTCAGTCTTGGGCCCTGTCCTGTTTGGTATCTACTTCCCTGAAGTAAACTTTAACATGGAAGGTCGGTGGCTAATGAAGTTTCCAGATGACTGCAAACTAGGAGCCATAACTGAAACTACTAAAGATGTGGACATCCTACAAAAGGGCCTCACTGAGACAGATGCCTGGTGTCAAAGCCATGGCCTCAAGCTCAATGCCAAAAAGTGCATTGTCATCCCCTTTGGTAAAAACTCTGAAGCCATGAACTACAACATAGGCGGTAGTATACTTAACACTGAAAGTGTGATAAGAGACCTTGGGTCACAGGTGGACAGTGGACACACCTGTGATAATCACTTCCCCACAGTAGTCAGGAAATCCTTCTACGTGGCACACCTCATCACAAAAGGTGTCTCATGCAGAATAGAAGAGGACATTGTTCCCCTCTACTCATCACTCACTAGATCCGTAATAGAGTACAACGCCCCTTTTGCTATGTACCTCACAAGACATCTACAACAACTGGAAAGCCTGCAGAAATACCTCACAAAGAGCATTAGCAGCCTGAAATACATGCCATACACAGACCGTCTCAAAATGCTCCAGCTGTACTCTCTCGCATATCACCTACTCAGAGGTGATCTCTGCTTAACATACAAAGCTATGTCAAACACAGAGCTGTTGGACATGCTCGACGTAAAACACTCACAATCCCTCTGATCTTCGGCCCCAAAACCCAGAGTGAAATAAAAAAGGAAGTGGTGTATCCATTTACCTTATGGATACCCACACCTTCAGGTTAGTAGCACAGCATGAGGCCTTGGAGACCATGCAAGTGCAACTAACATTGGGCAAAGCTGCTTATCAGATTGTAGCCTGCTACAGATCACCTACCTTGTCTCAGGAACCTCACTCAGCATTCCTGAGAACAGTGGAAACTATAAAGGTCCTACCAAACACCATTATATGAGGAGATTACAACTACCCAAACATTGACTGGGAGAATTACTCTTGTACAACGTCCTTTGCCCAATGCTTCCTAGAGTTTAAAAACTCAAACGCCCTGGAACAGCTGGTCACCACGCCCACTAGAGGTGACAACATACTGGACCTGATCATCACCAACATGGGGTGCCAGTGTTCCACAACCGAGATAAACCCCTCTCTGGTAATATCAGATCATAAACACACTAGACATCCATATCCCGCCCCCCCCAGTCAAGGAAACCACTGTGAAGAAATTTTCAAAAGCAAACTGCACACTTCTCAAGACCAAAGTGGAAAGTTCCAAAGCCCCCTTGCTAGAGGATAATGCTATACAATCTGCAGAATAATTTACAAGTGCATTCCATGAGCATCTACAGGGATGCATGGATCGAGACATGCCAAATAAAACCAAGATGCACTCCTCCAAAAATAAGAAACCAATCTGGTGGCCGTGGCCCATAAATAAGCTATACAACAGAAAGAGGAAACGAACACATGATAGAGCAAACTTCACAAAAGGAAAGAGATCACTGATCATTATTAGGAAGAAACAATGATCGCTCATAAAATAATCCAAGGCCAGTTTCTAAAGACAAATTGCCAAGGAATGTAAGAATAACAACCACAAAGCCTTCATTAGCTATACCAAACATTTAGGTGGCAACTCTTAAATATGCTGTCAGCTACTGCAAAATGGCAAAAAATACACTGAACCAACTGACATTGCCCACATCCTGGCCAACAAGTTCAGTGCAACCCCCCCCCCATCATGCCCAAAAGGGCCTGTGTCCCTCCCAGAAGAATGCATAGCCCCAGACTTCATGGGCATGCAGGTAAAAACAGCCCTCTCCAAAGCTAAGAACACAGCATCAATGGGACTGGATGGTGTCCCAGGCTGCGTCTTACACCAGCCCCAAAAGGAACTACACCCTCACCTACATTCACTGTCCAGACTCAACCTTACCACAGGCTATGTACCCAAAGAATGGCATACAGCAACAGTCATCCAGCTCCACAAAGGTGGTGCCACAACAGAACCTGGAAACTATTGCCCTATAGGCCTACTCAGCCTGGTCTGCAAAGCTATGGAGCAAATTATCATGGAACCCATAAACAGAGATATCGGGAACCTCTAGACACTGGACTCTACTCAACTTGCCTTTGTTAAAGGCAGATCCTGCCTCCTAAACCTAGTTGACTTCTTTGAAACAGTTACCAAGGACACAGATGGAGGTGAAAGTAGTCCACACAGCCCACCTGGACCTCACTAAGGCCTTTGACACCATTCCCCACTCTGGCATCATGGACAAGCTTATCAGCTTGAACATTAACACCTATGTCACAGGATGGGTGGCCAACTGGCTCACAGATCAGACAAACATGTTCAGAGTTGCAGGTGCCATGTCCGACTCTAAACCAGTCACAAATGGCATCCCACAGGTCTTGGTCCTGGGACCCCATCTGTTCAGTAGATACTGCTCAGAGGTACAGGCAAGCACGGGAGGAGTATGGCTGAACATGTTTGCAGATGACTGCTAACTGTGGTCCATAATCGACTCTACGGCTGACACGGACATCCTCCAGAAGGGTCTTACAGAGACAGATACCTGGTGTAAAAACAATGCCCTCAAGCAGAATGCCAAAAAATGCATAGTCATCCCCTTTGGATAAAACAAAGTGCACACAAATTACCACATAGGTGGTAATCCAGTATGTACGGAGACTGTAATTATGGCCCTGGGGACCCAGGTAGATAGTAAACTCTCCTTTGATGATCACATTGCCAGTGTTTAGAAATTCCTTCTATGTAGCCCACCTAATGTAACCCACTTTGTCTAGTCTGATGATGTCACCATCCTACAAATATACCTGTGGAGAAGGTGAACTCCCAGTCATGTGTACAGCGCGTCGTGTAAATGTGTACTGCTGTAGTATCATAAAGTTGTTAGGTAGGGGTTTGAATCCTGCACTTGACAACTGTATGAGAGTGTGTGTGTGTGTGTGTGTGTCTCCTTGGAGAGGAGCAACCTTTTTGGAGACCACTAAAACACCTTAAAAGTGGTATACTTATCTTTGTCAAGTCTGATGATGTCACCATCCTACAAATATACCTGTGGAAAGGAGAACTCCCAGTAATGTGTATAGCATGTCGTGTTAATGCGTACTGCCCTAATATCATAAAGTAGGTAGGGGTTTGAATCCTGCACTTGCTAACTGTATGAGAGTGTGTGTGTCTCCTTGGAGAGAGGCAACCTTTTTGAAGACTACTGAAACACCTTAAAAGTGGTATACTCATCTTTGTCAAGTCTGATGATGTCACCATCCTACAAATATACCTGTGGAAATGAGAACTCCCAGTAGTGTATATAGCACGTCGTGTTAATGCGTACTGCTCTAGTATCATAAAGTAGTTAGGTAGGAGTTTGAATCCTGCACTTGGTGACTGCGTGTGTGCTCCATGTGTGTGACACTGTTGGTCAATGTGATGTGGGTTTTGCTTTTACTACTGTATGACATATCACAATGACAACAGTATGTGCATTACACATGTCAGGTAGCTGTGTGGCAAATACATATACATACATGTGACCTCAATTATTTCATAGGTGGGAACCCTGCTTTCTCCATGAACACATCTGTTATCTTTTCCAGAGTGTGCTGCCACTTTGTAGACCTTAGGTCACATCTGTATGCTTGTGCCAAGCCTAGCCACTGCAGTGATCCCTGGCCTACATCATCCATTTCACATACACTCATTACGGTTTCTATTGAATAGTGTGAGTGAGGGTTTATGCCTGAGGTATATTTGAAACCTGTTCAAAAGCAGCAAGGTCTGTCAAAGATGGCTAGTTATTATAGGTGTGCAACAACCTTTGTGGATATGCATGCAGACCCTTTATTGCTTATGTGATCCACAGAGGGATTTCCAAAACCCTTTGGAAATGTGATTATCAAAGGAGAGATGATGTAACACATGGCTCTATGTATACATCGGTACCTGTTCAACATTTTGGATGCTACTACCTATGTGGTACTCTGGGGATACTATGTTTTGTAAAAGTGGATGACTATGCTTTATTTGGCTTATAGCTTTACAGCATGGGTTCGACATCAGGTATCTGTCTGTATGATACCCTTTTGGAAGATGTGTGTGTCATCTGCAGAATGCATTATAGCCCACAGTATGCATTGCCAAACATGGCCAGACATATCCCTACTGTGTTTGCTTGTACCGAAGAAAGCTATATGGCAAACAGGAGTGGTCCCAGGACTGAGTGCAGGTGAATACCACTGGTTACTGGCATAGAATAGTACTTGAAGGCTGCAAATGTTACTGTGTGTCCTACATCTGTGTGTCAGTTGTCAAGACATCATCTAACAATTGTTTATGGTCAGGCTGTTGAGGTTATGTATACTACCAGAATGCAGAACAATGACAGATAGTAACAACAGTATCACCCACAGCACAGTGTCAGACCATGTCATACACACACGTATACTCAAGTTCCAAATTGTGTGTAGTACAATGCATACTGGCCACCAATAGAAACTATGGAGTGTTAACGCTATCTAATACAGGGCATGTAACCCTGCCCATGTGTCCAATATGCACGTACATGCAGACAGTGCACCTCAACCATGTTCACAAATGTACACCTGCAAATCTGTGCTGTACACATCCCACACTTACTGTCCACTCTCTAACACATGCTGACAAAACTACACACATCAGCCAAGTGGCACATGGGCAGACAATACACAATTGGAATAAACACTGGTATAAACAATACTACATTGATAATTATAGCTTTAATGCATCATGCCTGCTCAGCTACACCTTCAAGGATATAATTACACTTTACTGCTGACAACATGCTAACATTGCTATTCTGTTATAAAGTCACCCTGTGCATCAGCACCATGTTAGCCTGTTCCTGCATCAATGTTACAGATGACAGGAGGTGGCACAGGTTTCATCATATGCACAGGGTGTGTTGTTGGTTTTCCAGAGGCCTACATTGAGCCATACAATCGACATGTGTGTGTGTGTGTGAGGGCCAAGAGTACTGTTATGGGCCAATGTGGATGTAATGTGTGTGGGTATGTGTTTGCCCTAGGTGTCTGGTTTATGTGCGTGTGTCTGCATGCACACAGTTCCACCATGTGGCTGCCATATATGGGGATTTGTGGGACAGCTACAGACTGTACCTGGCAGGCTTTACAGATCACCGTCTCTGGCCACGGATATGGAACCTGTGCCTGGCAGGGGTGCTACAGACAGTATCAGGTACTAATCCAGACTGGGTACTATCCTCAGAGGTTGACATATGTCCACTACAGCCCCCCAACATTGCTGGGGCTGGTACTGGCACTATGGGAGCGGCTATGACTTGATGGACATCCATGGCGACTGCCAGCTGATGTTGCTGGCATACGTCCACGTCCCAACCATCCCACATTGTCCTGATGCATGGACATGACATTGTGGAGGACATCTAATGTCTCACCCCAATGTCTATCAATGACCTCAGTGTAATTACATATGGCACCTGCTAGGTCACAGATACTGTAATTTACAGAGGTGTTATGAGCCCTCTGTGCCCCTAGTCCCTGTCTGGTGTACCGCTCCATACGTGCCTGTGCCTCCATGACAGCCTGGAACATGCGTGTGGTTGTAAGAGTTGTGGCACGTCTGCCAGAGGCATGATGACCAGCAGTGCTCTGACGAGAACCCCTGGACATCTGCCTATGTGGTACCGTTCCAGACATCCGGCTATGGCTGCTGTGTCCTGATGCATGTGCCATAGACACCACACTGTCCTGGCCATTGCCAACTGTACACTGTCCCTCTGCTAAGGACATTGGTGATGATGGATGTACAGGCAGTATGACTATGTGCATGGATGGGGTGGAGACTTTTGTACTGTCAATTGGTGGCCCAACAACGGACCCTGACAAACATGCCTGTGCCTCAACACACCTATCCTCATTATCACTATTTGTGTCAGTGACATCAGGTTCCCTGCTGCACTGAACCAGCCCAACCTCAGCACCTGTGAGAGTAAAACAGGAAACACACTTTAAGACCTGTACATGATGTCAGAACACATGCACACATGAACACATGCACACATGAACACAAATACACTCCTCACTAAAGCAGACACACACACACACAAATACACTCCTCACTAAAGCAGACACACACACACACACACACACACAAACACACACACACCACCAGCAATCTCAGAACATACTCAATAGCAGTTGATAGTGGGGTACAGTATCACAAGCCAAACAGTCATATCACACATGTCAGCATGCAGGACATGTGTTGCTCAACAGCATGCAGTGCGAGTGTAGACAGTCCTTGTTACTAACAGTATACATGGCTTTGATGCATGTGTTTTGTTGTTCGGTGATTGGCCTCCCCCTGGAATGCAATGTATACATGGACACAACATTGCTGTGCAAGTATTCAAAACTCTTTAATGTACTGTGCACCATCACTCACAGGTATACATACCATGGCTGGATGTGTATCTGTGTGTCACATAGATATCCAATTCTGATTAGAGCCTCTGTGTCTTTAGCAAATAATTGTGGACACAGTTTTAGCTCATGCATGATGTGTATACACACAAGACAGGGGCCCAGAGAATAAATGTTGTGGGAAGAAATATCTAGGGAATTGGGAATTGTTATGGCTAGGCTTGCATAGGCCCTAGGGCCGATAGCCTCGTACCAACCTATGAACCTATAAGATCAGTGGTGCATGTATAACTGATGAATACCATTGGTCCACATAGCCAATGTACAGTAGTTATAGTGAGCATAGATCATATTGTGGGCATGCCAGTGTCATCCATGACATGGCATGCTAAAACACAAATGCATATTTAAACATCACACATACCCAATGTGTGTCATATGACCTAGCCATTCAATAGCGTTACAAGACATATATGTGTCGGTTGTGCAAATGGTGATTGGTATGCATATTGTTTATAGGTGCATATGTTTGCACACACACAACATTGAGATGTATAGCAATGAAAGCTATGTATAGTACTGTGGTTACAATAACTGGATGGGGTGTAGTACCATAAGCCATCATCATGAAGCATCATGTGGTCACTCAAGGCTACAAATGTGTCCCAAACCAGCATCTATCATGCTGTACCAGAACTGCACTACCATGGTTACATTCACCATTTCACAGCCAGTTGTTACATGGGTTTGTAAGGAGGCCAATAAGGAGCATTGCCTAACATGAATGTGTTGTGTGTTGCAGTGTGTTTCACTGCCCCATGATAGGCCTCTACCCCTCAGGTATATTATGTGTGCTGTGTGGATGACATATGGGATACTGGAGTGTGACTTTACAGAGGGTTTGTGAATACTTCATGTGTAGCATGTTAACATGTTCTGTATATGACATAGTTGTGTATGTTGTGTGCATGCGTATCGACTCTGCCTATCCAGTGGTCACTACAGTGTAGCCACATTTGTTTGAGATGGTCTGTGTATTGCATGTGTTTGAGGCAGCTAATCACATTACTGAGATGTGTGTATTCTCACAGCAAACATGCACAGCATGCATTATGCGTAGGTGTGTTACATGTGTACATGGCCTACACCTTAACTATGACATGCACTTTTTATTTGCAATAATAAATGTAGAACACACTCACCAGCATGTGTTCACTGCCTTGCTGTCACACCAGAGGGACCTACAAGGATATGAGACAGTTTGTCAGTGTCGACAACTGTGGCATTGCTACTGTGGGTTTGCAATCTTACAGTAGTACAACAGTTTACATTCACAGGCCTACAGATTATGTTCCAAATGATCAGTATTGCACAACAACAGGCTCCACATCTTCTAACTACACAGTACACATCTCACATATGCATGATCTACCAATAGAGGTAACAGTAGTCTACAGATATGCCATGTTACCTGCACGCTCCATGTGTTCTTGCTGGGTGGCCCCAACCTCCATCAAGGTAAATGTCTGCTGTTGTTGTTGGGCAGGTGCCACCAGGCTCCGGAGCAGCTCCTCCACTCTGGTGAGGGGGGGGGGTGGAAGTTAACCCCACCACCTGTTGCAAGCTGTTGTCTACGGACATCAGAAGCACGCTGACGGACATCTCAGTAAATCACTGCAGTGATGGCGTACCTGCTCATATGTCCGGTTATGCATGCCTATGTCATTTACCCTCTGGACAACATCTTGCCACAGTGCAGTACGCTCATGCTGGTCTTGGCTGGTTCTCGAGAATAGTAGGCTGTAGTGCTGAATCAGACAGCTGGTAATAATGTCATCCTCAGCAGTACTGTAGCTGGGATTACGATGGTGGGCCATGATCCCTGGAAGACAAAGAAAAAATATGTCTGACCAAGTCATATGGCACACTTAACATTATACAGTACAGATATCTCTGAACTGCCATATATAGCAACCTATTAGCTGACTGAGATTAAACACTTTCAATACCACTTATCAGTGATCACCCCACAACTGCTTGAAAGTGCCTGGCACGCTCTATATAATAAACCATGTTCTGCACAGCAACAAAATAAAATCACTATATAAGACTAGACAACAGTACATGGCATACTGTATGCGACACAATGCACCACCTAGCCAGAGAAGGTATAGATCAAGTAAATGCATAAAGAAATATGTCATCCATCGCAATGTTTGTAAAGTCCAGTTACAGTATTACCATTATACCACACAACTTGTTGATGGCAAACCCGTGGCCAAAATATGTGCACAATTGTGGATATAGGTGGCATACTGCTGTAGTAAACTATCAATGTTGCTAGATACGCAGTTATATCTTGTAACACACATATGACAGAGGACGTGTTACAGGCATACCCACATACACATCAGACATAATTACAAGACACAAAGGTATGGCAACCCAGATAAGCTTTACGTGCGTACCATACAGTACTGTGTGTCAGTACTTACAAAACCTTAAGCCTGAGGAATGTAATCTGTGAGGACTACACGGACCATGCAAAACAGTGGTTCCAAGCACTGTGGACATACACCATACTTTGCTGTTTAGGCCTACAGCTTCAAGTAGTACTACAGTTCATACAGAATTTGGATTCAACATCAGTACCAATCAATAAGCATACGTGTAGTGCTTTAGCCTCCAATGACACACCCCAGTTAACATCAAGGGACTACATCAGACTGTATGCCATAGTGCTTTATCTGCCTAGCAACAGCATACACCACTTTTGCTGGGATCAAAGCAAGGACACATAATACCATGACAGAAACAGTTTCCCACTAAGCTATCCCACAAATACACATTTTTGACACATTCACCATCACATTGACCATCACACTCAGTCACCTTTACATAGAATCTATTGCAACAAGTAGATGTGGGTGTGTATGACTATATGTGACTCTCTCTCTCTATATATATATATATATACATACATACATACATTGGTGTACATATACATATAGACACATATACAGGCCACCTTTCATGGTGGGAATATCAATTATACAAAGGATGTGAGGTATACAGTAATGTAATAATATCGCACAGTCTTGTGAGAAATACATTGAAAGTGTTCTCAGCCCAGGTAGCTTTAGCAGGCCTCACTGGCTGCAACATTGCAAACTGAACAAAACACATACAGTGTTTAACCACCACGTGTCATATGCCAGCACTGTATGTTGTCTTGTTTGTCAGACACTAAAACCTACATACAAATATGCACATAACAACCTTCACCAACATATATATGTCCACTCTTCACAAACAGTTGCAATATGTCCCTTGCTCTATGCACATATACAGATGTTAATATATATGACACACATATATCTCTCTCTCTATGTGTGTGCCATGCACACACAAGGTCCACACTGTTGTAAGTCCCTGGACCTCACAGCTGGACTGTTGGGCCTTGCTGCAACATGAACAGGTGTCACATGTGAACACACAGTAACATTAGAGGGGGTATATATAGCTACAAATGCTAGATTAGCATACTAGCCTGGTACAGCAGTTGCCAATGCTAAGCTAAACTTTAATATGACTATCATGCATGTGTTACTCTGTCACAACCATGTTTATATAAATGTTTGCGCTAATCCCCCAAACAGCCATTGTCCACACTACTAGACAGAACACAGATAACATGGATCAGATGTTTGACATTTAATGCTGAGCTACATATTTCACAGTTATGTCCCACTGCACACAGCTACACACTGAATTGTCCATGGCAGTATTTAAGCAGGACATCTGCGCATATATACGTACTGCTGCCACATATGAATGGTTCACATTATGTAGAGTACTCTTCAAAAACATCTACTACATGCCAGTAAATACATATCTGTTACATACCTTTCCTTTGTATGAGTTGGTATTATTTATTTTCCATTTTCCTTTTGCTTTTCACTGTCTCTTTCTCTGTCTCTCTCTCTGTGTCTCTGCAATAGAGTTATTGAGTTTGTGGGCAGCAATTACAGCCTGCTTTTATAGGTATTTGCACATGTGCATGTGATGGCCTCTGCACCAATTGGTGGCCACCATTTGCTAATTGCATGCAGCCTGCTGTGTGGTAATTGCAGTAATTACTGTCATAGCAACCCAATGCTATAAATTGCTAACTCAGGTAGGCGTAGCCCTTTCAGCTTTCCAAAATGGAGATCATGCTTGTTTGCTGTGGACATAGTTGTTTAAGTCAGAAGGTTGGTATAGTTCTTATATCTGAAGCCAGGGGTGTAGCCAGTGACTTGAATGTTGTACTCAGAACTGAATGTTGCTGCTTCCAGTACACACTTGTCAGTGTAGAATTGTACTCACCCCTCCAAATGCTAACACAAGATACATGGGAGTATGAACTTTCTTTTCTAATTATACAATTAACTGCCATACAAAAGTAGTTATTGAGATGTATTATTTTGGCACATGAACTGTTTGTGAACTGCTATACTGTGAATATTAATTTACTCACTTATGAACAGTTTGTGCTTTTTTAATGTTGACATTAGCACAGGCTGCTCAAGAAAACTGGACAAATTTTAGTACTGAGTATGCTTACCTACATCCTTGGTAGACCCTGAACACACAGGTATATTGTACATTTGGGTAGGGGTGCAAGAAGTACAGAGAGCATTATGTATTATTGTGTGAATTTTATCTTGCTGGACTTAAAGGGTTGCTGTGTACCTGTTAGTTTATCAAGACAAGTAGTCTGTCTGCGTAGCTCCCAACTGTGGACCTATCCAGATGGTAGCCAGAGTTTAGCCTGTTATTCTTTGTCTGTGCACCACATCAGTCTTTTCAGCACTGGAACAATAGCATTGTCACAGTTGGTTGCTACCAGTACATGGCTACATCCTTTGGTATTTCAGTGTTGTACTCCTACATAAGGGTGTGCTTCTGGAACTCCTTCCAAAGCTATTTGCACAGTGTGCAACAGCAGAAAAGCTGATATGCCTGTGTGTTTCTGCCTCTGCCAGGCCTCTGAAACACTCAGGTACATATTTGAACAGACTAAGGGAAAAGTAGGTAAAAGTGAGGTACACCTTTAAAATATTAGAGACATTAAGTTGAGACTTTGAGAGAACCAGAGCATATGGATTAATACACCTTTTCTGAAGTACAAGCAGTGTCTAACTCTTACTTATTGTCATTATTCATTAAGTGTAATTCCCCACCTTTCTGCCTAACGTCAGTACTTTTCAGAGGGACACAGCTAAAATCCCTGAAAATTAGTCACAGTTGGGAAGTATGGCCTCTGCCCTAATCAGATATGCCAGTGTTTATCCTGCTATGATACTGTGTGTGGGGTTGTAAAGTGCTGCTGTAACATTATTTCCTTCTAGAATGGCTGGTTCTCTTTTCACAGTCATGTAATGCAATTCCACAACAACTGCTGGTAAAAATCCACAGAACAATTTTTGTGTTATGGCATTCCTATTTTTCCTTTACATTCACTCATTCTGATGCATGATATATTTATTTCAGCACCAACTTGTTGTATGTCTACTGTGGCTTAGTGATACTTCATGCAGTCTAGTGTGTCCAAGGTCCGGGGTTGGAGACTGACAGAGGTGTTTTATTTTGCTGCTGAGCAGAACAAGGGCCCTGACATACAGAGTGACTAAGGCACTTTTAAGCAGTTGTAAGCGGGTTTGCGTGATGCTTAGCTAAGCACACACAAGCGCACACTCGCGCAAACCTGCTAACTACTGCTTAATAGTGCTTACTCCTGCTAACCCCCACGCTCATTTCTTTGAAAGAAAAGAAAATGGGGAGATAGGAAAGTGGTGAAAAAGGGGCACAAAGCGGGAAAGACAGTAGGGAAAACACCTCAGGATGTGCAGGATGCGTGTAGGGAAGGTCCATAGCTGCCCATTTCTTTAACAGCAACAGCTGTGCATATGCAATAAATTTGGAGGGAAATATGAAACCTTCCACCCCTGAGAGAGGGTGAGGACAACAAAGTATGTTGTACTACCAATTAAATATCAGTTTATGTGTCCAGCGGACATGTGTGCAAAATGGGCAGCTATGTATGGGGTGTAATTTTTTTTTGGGAACAGATTGCCCTTTTTTTTCAGGTGAGAGTGGAATGTGGGGTAGGGGATGTAGGTATATTTGGGGAGGTAGGTTGGTGAGGTAAACAGACAAGACAAACAAGACGCATACAGGGGTGGAATATGACACATGTGGTGGGTGAACACCATTGACGGGGAAGGATGTTTGGAAATAGCAAGCCCATGAGCCCACAGATGGCAACAGTGGAACTGAGATCCCCACCCATGAGCAGTCATCACTGCACCTTCACAGGCCAGAGGGTGGCTGTGCTGGGGGCTGTTTAGGAGGGGCAGGCTCACCCATGAGTCGTGCCACTCGTGCCTCAAGCTGGCATAGAGGATCAGCGACAGAACGTTTGATCTCCCTACGCACCACAGCCCAGACCATTTGGAGGGTGATAGGCATCCCTCCTCCGCCCACGCTTGCACGGGGGGACGAGCCCCATCCCCTGCAGTGCTTCCACCCGAAGGTGGATCAGAGCCAACAGAGGAGGAGGTCCCAGGCTGGGCACCAGACCTGTTGGTGCCAGGTGCCATTGCCAGCTGAGGTGGGACAGGTGGGTCCGCTGGGACCGGCCTTCCCATACGTTCTATGTTTAGGAGGATTTAATGCAAATATGGGTTAGTAACAGTCAACAGCATTCCCAATTAGTTATAACAGCATGCAGAAGTATTCCCATTAACCAACATACCAGAGTTCCAACAGTTGAACAGCAAGCATGACACATGCATATATAGAACAAGAGTGGCATTACAACAGCATGCAGGTTTAATTGATGGCAACAGGCCACCAATATTGTGGTATATGAACAGGGCACATCCATCGAAATAAATGCAGATATTTATAAACCAATAGGACATATGTCCCAACAAATGTTTTGAAATTAGACATACCTATTGAGGTGTGGAATTGCATTTTTTATGCACATACAGTAAGGTGGAAAATGATAGCTCCATTAACAACTTAGATATCCTTCTAGTTTACACTACATTCCTATTAACTGCAGTTATATGTCTCCTACATGTATTATTACACTACCCAGTTGTCCTTAAATTGGGAAATGGGTTTTGCTAGATCTTTATATACATGGGCTGTATCTGACATACAAACTGTCCGGGATGCAGATGTTCCTGCTACATATTTTGTAAGTTGCTCAGACACAGTACTGCTGAGATGGTACACTGACAGCTCTACTTTCCTATACTTATCTAGATATGTTCAGGTGAAATTATCAGTTATATGTTAACAGCTCCCTACATTTCTGCCAGCATGATGACATCTCTGGGGAACACAATACCAAGCTACTCATGTGCCAGATTAACCTGTACATGCTGGACATGAACCAACAGTTGAGGACTGTAAATATGCTTAAAAGCTACTGGCACTCCCTTCATCCACTTTATATGGGCCTACCCAACTGTGTGTTAACAGCACTTAATACAACAGTACTATTTCTATAATGCAAGAGTACAACAACATATCAAAGAAAATGACACAGACACACTCCAGGAATTATACCTTTATTAAAGACTTATAACACTTTTCTAGAGTCTCTCTCATTTATTTTATATAACAGTACATGAAGAATACTTATTAGAAAATTATTATACCTTTATTTATTGTGCTAAAACACTTTTTTCAGGCTCTCTCATTTATTTTACATAACAGTACAAGCTGAATAATTACTAACCTGCCTGGTGGTGCAGCCGTAGCAGCCTATCTGCATAGGCTTGCTGATTTGCAGCATGGACACCTGCAGCTGTGAAGTCAATTAAGTGATATTGAGACATACCTATCCATAGTATAGACTAGAATAGCAATTCTTACATACTTAATTCCATGGCTACTTACTCAATAGTGGGGCATTTTCCATCTCACAGGCCTCCTGGATCCACTGGTCCAGTTGACCTGCCTTGCGTCTCTTCAGGTCTGCGTGGTGGTGTCTGACCTGTTCACCAGTCCGAGGGACACCTGTGGCACTGGCGAGTTCATGAGCTAGATGGTCCCAGGCTTCCACTTTGTATTGTGTGCCCTGGTACTGCCCCCACAGGAGTCTATCCTCATGATTAAGGACAAGGAGCCAAACCATTACTTTTGACTCCTCAATGCCCCAACGTTGCACTCGAAAATGAGAGCCCTCTCCAGCACCGGCCATTGCTGCTTGCAGATGGGAGCTACAACCAGTTATGGCAAGTATTCCCGCCTATGGAGCTTAAATATGCATAATTTCCCGCACTTATTTGTGATTGGCCAGTTTTGAAAAAACTCAGCTGAAGGCACACCTGCTTCGCAATGGGTAAACTTCCATTGATATGTATGTGTGTGTTGAAAGTGCATGCTTATGAAAAGCTGTCATGGCTTAGTGGTTCAGTACTGTGATTATGATGCACAGTATCCTGGGTTCGAGGCCTGTCATTGCTTTTTATTTTACTACTGGCCAGACCGGTTAGGAGGTGTGGCTGTGTTTTACCTACTTTGCTCAACTTTGCCCGATGTTGCTCTACGTTGCCCACCGTTGCCCGATGTTGTGCTGGTTAGCACAATGCGCAGCTACACGCAGACATCTTCTGTTTGTGCTTGTTTGCGCGATGCGCAGCTCCGCACAAAGGTATTGCGCTAGTTAAAGCAGTGCTTAGCTACGAGCAATTATATTTAAATATGCTTAATACTGGTAAACTTTGCTTAGCAGTGCTTCACATTGCTTAAGATACGTTACTTATGCATCCATCAGTATGCATAACCATTTCACTTTCTTATATATATATATATATATATATATATATATATATATATATATATATAAAAAATGTATTCACTACTACATAGGCTATTTCAATGCTTTTTACTAAAATTTAAATGATAAATGTCAGGAATTATTTTTATATACAGATTTCCAACAGAAAATAGAAAGGGAAGTGGTGGGACTTGAACCGGGAATGCCTCGTACGAAGGCTCTACCACTACACTATCGCTATTTTGCTTAATTTGCATATACGTTTCTTATTATCCTCTTCGATGTCTAAACTGCTAACTGTATCTAAGTAATGGGCAAACCAGCGCAAGCACGCGAAAATACAGGCAGCTATATCGGGAATAATAAAAAAAAAAAAATTAAAGTTTTATATTTTATAATTGTACAGGGGTTTAGAATGTGGGGGAGTGTAGTGTTGGGTATGTACACATTTGAGCGGACTCGCTCATGCAGGTTGACATTTCCCGATTGAGAGACTTGCAGGGCCATGGATTTTTGGACTGCTCGGCAGTCCGACACGCCCCCTGCACTCGTGCACGCTCCATGTTAGCCTTAGAGTTGAGGCAGTGCGCCCTCATTAATATGCATGGCGCGCTGCCGTCTTACTCTTAGACTGGCGTTTCCGTGTAAGACTAATCTAGTCTTACACGGAGGATTAGTGAATCCTGGGGATTATGTCTGAGCTTTGAGATCAGTCATACAATGCTTGACTTATCAACTTTCTTTAGCAGAGGGCACTGTGGTTACATTTTTGAAGTTCAACATTTAACACAGTCTTCTTACATTTAGGAGGACAAACCTGTGGATTATATTCATATTTACAATGGCATAGAATTATCGGTACTTTTCCGTTAACGGGGCAACAGCTTTCTGGGCCTGGATTTGCATTAACGGAGAAGTACTGTTGCGTATTGAAATTTAGCATTTGTTTGTGTGGGCTGAGGTAGTGGTAGGCAAGGAATGACAGTGAGAGTAACTTAACGAGATGGAGAGTGAGAAAGTTTTAGATATCTGTATGTGCACATTGTAATGCAGGAAGCCACAACGGTCCAAAGTAATGGAAGTAAATAAGAAGCACTCTGAATGGTCAGTGTGTCAGATTTAACAATCCTACAGAGACGAAATAAAACCTAAAATATCTTATTTATGCATTTAGAAACTTGATGTGACACATGCATGTGCTGTACATTTCAAGTATTTGTTTGAAATAATAAGTTCAGCAACTCTTGGTTATTGGCTGAAGAACTATGTAGATCAGGGTAAAGATGATCATTCCTTCCATGCCAAAGTTATTAAAGTAGTTGTGTACACATGGATGTATTTAGGACTTTGGTTTCAGCAGGCCTTCTTTGACAAAATTCCCACCTTTCTCCAAATTAAATGTTTCATACCTCAGAAATGCATACTTAATACTGATGGCTTTTATTCCACAGCTTTGATAAATACCAACGCGCTTCTCTCCAGTTGTAAAAAGTGTGCAGTTTCTAAGCTGAAGAGCAGTGTTGCGGCATCAAAGATGAAGTAAAGATGGCAAAAGTACAGTTTTAGCTAGGAGGCACGTCATGGCAAAGGACTGTTTGTGAGGTGCTTAAGGTAACTGATAAAAAGTTGTTATAATACATAGAGGTAAACAGTTATGTCTTACTTGATTTTGGACTGAAACCTGTGGTACTTTTCCGTTAATGCAAATCCAAGCCCAGAATGCTGTTGCCCCGTTAACGGAAAAGTACCAGTTATCTACAAAATTCTATCTAGCTAGGCTTGCAGCCTTCACATATCTTCACAACCTATTGCCTTGAGTACGCCACTGTGAAGCACCATAACAAAAAAACAAAACGATTTCTCAGATTTGTCCTCTGGCGGAAATTGGGCTACTGTTGGCCGAAGGAGGAGAAGAGGGGGAAGGCATGCCCAAAGGCAGGTAAAGGCTAGGACTGTGTATAACTGGTATAGGGAGAGAATTAGCTGATATGATGGACCGAAGGAAGGGTGGTATATTGTGTGTGCAAGAGACCAGATGGAAGGGGAGCAAGGCTAGGTGTATCGGAGGTGGTTTCAAATTGTTTTATCATGGTGTGGATGGGAGGAGAAATGGCGTAGGCTTTATCCTGAAGGAACAGTATGCTAAGAGTGTTTTGGAGATGAAAAGAGTGTCGGATAAAGTGATGTTTATGAAGGTGGAAATTGATGATGTAATGATGAATGTTGTTAGTGCATATGCTCCACACGTTGGGTGTGCGATGGATGAGAAAGAAAAATTTTGGAGTGAGTTGGATGAAGTGGTGATGACTGTACCCAAGGGTGAGAGACTGGTGATTGGAGCAGATTTCAATGGGCATGTTGGTGAAGGGAACAGAGGGGATGAGGAAGTGATGGGTAGGTATGGTGTTAAGCAAAGGAATGCAGAAGGTCAGATAGTAGTGGATTTTGTGAAAAGGATGGACATGGCTGTGATGAATATGTATTTTAACAAGAGGGAGGAGCATAGGGTGACATACAAGAGTGGAGGAAGATGCACACAGGTGGATTATATCTTATGTAGAAGGGGCAGTCTGAAGGAGACTGGAGACTGTAAAGTGGTGGCAGGGGAAAGTTTAGTTAGGCAGCATAGGATGGTGGTTTGTAGGATGACATTGGTGATCAAGAAGAGGAGGATGAGTGTGAGGCAGCACCAAGGATCAAATGGTGGAAATTGAAAAAGGGTAATTGTGAGGTGATGTTCAGGGAAGAGTTAAGACAGGCACTGGGTGGCAGTGAAGAGTTACCGAATAGCTGGGTAACTACAGCAGAGCTAGTAAGAGAGATGGCTAGAAAGGTGCTTGGTGTGACATCTGGAAAGAGGAAGGAGGACAAGGAGACCTGGTGATGGAATGAAGAAGTACAGGAGAGTATACAGAGAAAGAGGTTGGTGAAGAAGGAGTGGGATTGTCAAAGAGATGAAGAAAGTAGACAAGAGTATAAGGAGATGAGGTGCATGGCAAAGAGAGAGGTGGTGAAGGCTAAGGATAAGGCGTATGAAGAGTTGTATAAAAGGTTGGACACTAAGGAAGGAGAAAAGGACCTGCACCAATTGGCTAGACAGAGGTACCAAGCTAGTAAAGATGTGTAGCAGGTAAGGGTGATAAAGGATAATGAGGGAAACATACTCACAAGCGAGGAGAGTGTGTTGAGCAGATGGAAAGAGTACTTTGTGGGGTTGATGAATGAAGAGAATGAGAGGGAGAGAAAGTTGGATGATGTACGGATAGTGAATTATGAAGTGCAGTGGATTAGCAAGGAGGAAGTAAGTATAGCTATGAAGAGGATGAAGAATGGAAAGACTGTTGGTCCAGATGACATACCTGTGGAAGCATGGAGGTGTTTGGGTGAAATGGCAGTGGAGTTTTTAACTAGATTGTTTAATGAAATCTTGGAAAGTGAGAGGATGCCTGAGGAATGGAGAAAAAGTGTTTTGGTATCGATCTTTAAGAATAAGGGTGATGTGCAGAGCTGTAGTAACTACAGAGGGATTAAACTGATCAGTCACACCATGAAGTTATGGGAAAGAGTAGTGGAAGCTAGGTTAAGAAGGGAGGTGATGAATAGTGATCAGCAGTATGGTTTCATGCCAGGAAAAGAGCACTACAGATGCGATGTTTGCTCTGGGAGTGTTGATGGAGAAGTACAGAGAAGGTCAGAAGTGTCTTTGTGGATTTAGAGAAAGCATATGATAGGGTGCCTAGAGAGGAGTTGTGGTATTGTCTGAGGAGGTCTGGAGTGTCAGAGAAGTATGTAAGAGTGGTACAGGATATGTACGAGGGTAGTGTGACAGCGGTGAGGTCTGCAGTGGGAGTGACGGATGCGTTTAAGGTGGAGGTAGGATTACATCAAGGATAAGCTCTGAGCCTATTCTTATTTGCAATGGTGATGGATAGGTTGACAGACGAGATCAGACAGGAGTCCCCATGGACTATGATGTTTGCAGATGACATTGTGATCTGTAATGAGAGTAGGGAACAGGTGGAGGAGACCCTGGAGAGGGGGAGATATGCTCTACAGAGAAGAGGAATGAAGGTCAGCAGGACTAAGACAGAATATATGTGTGTGAATGAGAGGGAGGATAGAGGAATGGTAAGGATGCAGGGAGTAGAGGTGGTGAAGGTGGATGGGTTTAAGTACTTGGGATCAACAGTTCACAGTAATGGTGAGTGTGGAAGAGAGGTGAAGAAGAGAGTACAGGCAGGATGGAGTGGGTGGAGAAGTGTCAGGAGTGATTTGTGACAGACGAGTACCAGTAAGAGTGGAAGGGAAGGTCTACAAGAGGGTAGTGAGACCAGCTATGTTATATGGGTTGGAGACGGTGGCATTGACAAAAAGGCAGGAGTCAGAGCTTGACGTGGCAGAGTTGAAGATGTAAAGATTTGTACTGGGTGTGACGAGGATGAGGAATAAGTATATTAGAGGGTCAGCCCAGGTTAGAAGGTTTGGAGACAAAGCCAGAGAGGCAAGATTACGTTGGTTTGGACATGTGCTGAGGAGGGATGCAGAGTATATTGGGAAAAAGATGCTAAGGATGAAGCTGCCAGGTAACAGGAAAAGAGGAAGGCCTAAGATAAGGTTTATAGATGTGGTGAGAGAGGACATGCAGGTGGTTGGTGTGACAGAGCAAGATGCAGAGGACAGTAAGAAATGGAAACAGTTGATCTGCTGTGGCGACCCCTAATGGGAGAAGAAGAAGAAGTCCTCTAATGCATGCCAACTGCTTAATGAATCACAAAACAATTTAAAAAAGTAATATTACTAAATAACATTTAGGAATGAATCAACAGTATCTACCCCCATGTGCTTTTATGAAACCACTTAGGCCTGTTGCTGTTATAGTTTAACTCCAGCACCAATGGACAAATAGTGTATAACACCTAACCAAACACAGATTATTAATTAGTGACTTTTTAGATTCAAGCTATAAATTCATCCAGAGCTGGTCTTTCCTTTAATAGGTACAGTAATATTAAGCATTTGTATCCCTACTTAGTAGAAGTAGTAAACAGTGATACCTAGTATCAAACATCAGTGTTTATACGTGTAGGAGTACAAAACACAGGTATCTATATTTGTAGGAATATTAAATCCCAGTATTCATACTTAATATGAGTAGGAAACGTTAGTATCCCTAATTACTAGGAGTATTAAACATCAGTATCCATGCTCATGGGGAGTAACCAGTATAACTGAGGATAAGGATTGCCACAATTTAGCGATATAGGCTAAGTATGGAGACACACCCGTGTGAAAAATAATAATACCTGTTGTATAAATGCTTGGGTGTTTCACATTTCTTGCTCTTACTTATAAATGTATTACATACAAAGCTGGGATAAAGTTTCTCCATCTCGTCCTATTTCAAAAAGAAGAGCATAAGGGCGTCTGAAATGGAACAGTGGAGCTACATTAAAAGGCTACCCAGTACATCTGAAAGCTCGAGCTCATGTAGTAAAATTAAGGAATCTGAATGTGTAATCCCTAAAATAAATAAAAAAAGAGATCGATCTTAAATTTAAAATGCTATACAAGACTTTGAAGGACACACATCTTTTTGAGGAACTGCATTTAAAGAGCTCTATAAGTGTTAAGTCAAATCAACGAACTAGAATGTAAACTACAAAGATCAGAATACATTTTATATGGCACTGTTTTAATAAGTTAGGGGATGTTTGCACATTTATCTGCCGTCTTTATTTATTTATTACTTGTTTACTGGAAAAGTCTGACTTGGAACAATCACGCTCCAGATGCATGTCTTTGAAACGGGGAGAAAATCAGAGAACCCGGAGGAAACCCGCGCAAACACAGGGACGACATGTAGACTCCACACAGAAGGCACCCCTAACCTAGATTCGAACCGGAGAATCTATTGCTATGAGATGACAAAACAAATGCTGAAACACTGTACTATTTATGCTTTCGTGCTTTCTGATTGAAATAGTTTCTTTCAACTAGTTCACTCAAATGATAAGCAAATACACAAATGTGTAAATGAGTTCTATTTTATAGCCTACATTATTTAGTTTTAACTGTACTATCCAGCCTGCAGGTCCTATTTTCAAAAGCAACGTATTTGGGAGGAAGTACAAAATTCTAAACAGCAACAAGAAAATGAGTTGCAGTAGACATTAAATTGTACACAAACATAAAATTAAAGTATACACTTCTATATGTAACATCAAGTAAATAATCAAAAGTATTCGCAGCAAATGCAGAAAGTGAAAAAAGGATTCATTACTGCTAAAGTTGGTTGACAGGCCTAGCACCTGCATACAAGGAAGATTCTACCGCAAAGACGAAACAGACACACAATCAGTAAAAAGTGGAACAACAGCAGGATAAATGTATACTGATGTACTGTTGCTTTAAGAAACCTTTCAAACCTTTACCCAGAAGCAGAACTAAGCCACGCCCGCTTAGCCACATAAGTAATTAGAGGCGCGCCGAAAGGAATTTCAACTGCCTGACGTTGACAGATGGATGTTTGATTCAGTCGTGCTTTGCATTTTCCAGTTTCCACTTTTCTACACTGTACTGTGGCTAACTCTGAATGCACTAAAAATTATACTGCAGTCAACGTATACTGTTTATTTTTTTCCCCGATTTCAGCATATGGTTCACAACTCTAATTATTTCCTGAGTAGAAGAACATTACATAAAACAATGTAACCAGAGTAAAGAATGTAGAAAGGTTTTACTTTTTAGTGATTTCATCACACAAGCAGAGTGGCGCAGCGGAAGCGTGCTGGGCCCATAACCCAGAGGTCGATGGATCGAAACCATCCTCTGCTAAAATGGCAATTTTTGTTAATGCTAATTAATAATTTGCCCATGAGAAAATTATGATCATTGTGCTGTAAAAATAACACACATTTCTTTTAGCAGAACAGTTCTTGGACTATAAATTGCAATAAGTGGTCAAAAACATCCTTTGCTAAAGTATTTTAATTAAATTGCAAGGTTAACGAGCATTTATGACCTCTTTTGCTATAAAAAAATCATAATAGAAGGCAGAAAAAATGAAGAAATTCCATGCTAGTTCCCTAACAGGAAACCATTGAACGTAGAGGTGATGGGATGCCTTCTCTGAGACAAACATAGGTTTTGCAGATACTTGAGCTTCCACTCTGACAGGAACTAATAAGTTATTCATGTGAGAGACAGTGCTTGTGTCTAGAAATGGAGAAGAATATACATAATTCATTTCCCTTTGGCTAACAGGGGTGCTTCACAAAATTACCAGTTTGAAAAATATCTACAGCTTAGACTCTGACACAAACCTCAGACAGACACATGGTATGTGTGTGACTGTGAAAGAATTAACACCTTAGAAGAGTGGTTATGACCTATTGTAAAAAGGGTTCTCTCAGAATGATGCATTAGAAGCTATGTTACTTATAGAAAGAAAAAAAATCACCATCAGTTCAAGTTATCTAGTCAGCCACACAATGGGAAAATAAATAACATTAAACAGAAATGTGTTTATGGGAAATTTAGTTAAATCCATCCAGTAAAGGAAAATAAAAAGTAATTTATAATAGGATAGTCTGTTTTAACAGAGCTGTAGCTACTAGCACTTCTGGTGCTCCTCATCAGTTTTAAGTTGAATACAAAAAAAGGTCCTCTCATACCTGAGAATCAGTTAAAAAAGGGTAATTTCTCTTTTTTAATCTGTAGCAACCTGCTTCTTACAAATAAAACACGGGGCTTGCTGCAGCCAGCAGGGACTGCTTCCGCCCTGGCTGAAAATGCATTATCAGCATTCATTTCTGAGTGCGGGTAAATGCACTAAACGACACACAAAGAACTAAAGGGCTTTGGCAAATGCATTACTGAATGCTGGTCATGAAGATCATGCTCTTTATCATCTGGCGCCTGTGACGGCTTCCCCTGTCACCCCAACCTAACTATGCCTCTATGATTTAACCTGACGTCTGTGTGAGGCAACTGCTTTATTTAAAGCAATGCATGATCATGACAATAATGTTTGTATCATAGAAAAAACAAGGACTACCAAGAGAAAAAGATCTTAGGCTAGAGTGAGTGCATGAGTGTGTGTCTGATGAACTGAAACTGTGTAAATGCAGATGTGTGTATCTGGGTTTGTCCGACCATCCTACTGTTATAAGAGACATGTCTGTGCAGTTAGTATGTTACACTGGCTGTTACCTATGAAGAGCAGCATTGCTGAACATACAGTTTTGTTGCAATGTTACATAATGTTGTGATGTTAAAATATTAACATTTTCTGAAAATGAGGGCTTTCTTGGCTGTTAACATTATAGTTGCTAATGTTAGACTAAAATGATCCCTTATATGATGTTAACACTCCCTTTTCGTGAATAAAATGTAGGTAGCAACATTACACAAACCCCAGCATTCTTTCAAGTGCAGTTCATTTTCTGAGAATTGTATTTGTATATATCTTCAGAAGGCCTGGCCCATTTGTACAATCCCCACAATGTGTACACTTACAGTTTCTATTAGCGGATAGCCTGAATATAAAGAACTGCAGTAACGTGTTACATTCCAAGTCCCCATCTATGACAACATCAGTGAAAGGAGTCCATAGATTCCCTTGGGCACTTAATGGTTTTATCCTATCACCCTCTGCTTCCTGCCTCAGACTAGGACATGCTAAGCTCTTCTAATATTTCTTTATATGGCTTATGGTGAGGACCTTGTGCCTTGTTTGTTATTGACATCTGAACTGCCTATATCCTGATGAGGTTTCAATAACTGTCCACCAGGATTCTGGTCATGTTCATCAAAACACACATTCCTCAAAAAAACAAGCACTCTGTGTAACAGAATTTGTTTTACTATTATTTTATTTATTTGCATTTTGTTTGCCAAGATAGTCCATTGGGCCACAAGGAGCCCATTTTCAATGGAGCCCTGGGGAAAAAATAGAAAAATACAAATACATAGTCTACATTGCACATTTACATTACAGATTATCTCGTAGGAATACAAAGTAAACATGATAAGAAAAGGTTAACAATGATAGAATACATCAGCATAGTTCATTAAACAGCAATAAAAACACTTGTTTTGTTTTGTTTTTTTTTTTTTTACAAAAGTAGCAGCATAGGGTAACTGTTAAGTAGCTGGTCAAATAGCTCAATAGCAAACTATTTATTACAAAGGATTTAATGATAAAAATCAGGCCACCATTATATTCAATAATGCTGATTTAATACTAGTGCCATTTGCTTCTGTAGGTTAAGTTCAGCACTGACTACAAGTCCCTTTCTAAATGTTGCATGTTTTAGTGAATGTACTGCATTGTAATGTCCTTTCATTTTCCTAACTTTGCTGCTAAACATCTTTACCTGTTCAGATTAAAGGAACATTTCTAATAAAAATGGTTGTTACATGCTTGGTATGTGAAATAGTACACCTTCAGGAGTTAGAAGTATTATGGGATGTGAGGCATGTGATGAGGAGGGGTTCAATACCTGTAACTTAAAGTTTAATGAAGAAGTGCTCTGTATATTTGTCTGTTATTTCCTTAGGACTCTATATATTGCTTGACACATTGACAATTTTCTTCCATTGCAGTACACCTTTTAACCAGCTTTACAGTCAGACAGAATTTAGGAATCTGTGCTGCACTTAATCTGAGACTTCACCTTAGGCAAGTTCCCAGTCAGTGACCATGCCAGAAGTCAAATTCCAGATGACAGTCGGTCATATATCGGGCAGCACATATGAGGGTAGTGTCATCTGCATATTGTACTATTGAGGCAGTGGGAGAGGATGAAGAGATCTGATTTGTAAATAGAGAGAACAGCAATGGGCCAAGGATGGATCCTTGAGGGACTCCTATGGTTACTGGTAACAGGGGGGCCATAGGACTGCTTGCTGATGGGCAGGTAAGTAGCTGTTGAACCATGATATAGTGGAGGGACTTATATTTAGGGTGGATAGATGGGAGAGGCATAGAGGAGGGCAGATAGAAGAGGAGTCCTTGCGATGGTTACTTTGGTGCATTTTGTCATAAACTGTTTGTTCCTGTAGTGGAGACCAAGTTTTTTATTAACTTTCTTAATGGTTTGTGCTATGTGGATGTCGAACCTCAGGTTATTGTCTATTTCTACACCTAGCAGTTTAGTGTGTGTGGTTGGACTGATTTGAATGTTTTCTTTGGAACAGACTGTGATTTACCATGAAACCGTTTTTATTAGAAATGTTCCTTTAATCTGAACAGGTAAAGATGTTTAGCAGCAAAGTTAGGAAACTCGCTCACCAACTATCACCCAATAGCAATCCTATCACCTTTATCCAAAATATTAGAAAGAGTTGTTCATACTCAACTAATACAGTACCTCCAGAATAACAACCTGCTCTCCATATCCCAGCATGGCTTTAGACCCTCCCATAGCACCACAACAGCACCACTATCATTCACCATCATAGTTACCCACCACAGAAACAAGGGTCTGTTTGTTTCTTCTATATTCTTAGACCTATCAAAAGCCTTTGCCATGGTAAACCACAGTCTGCTTCTTGATACCCTAGCCACCCTAAATATAAGTCCCTCCTCTAGATCATGGTTCAACAGCTACTTATCTGCCCATCAGCAAGCAGTCCTATTGCAGTGTGAATTGTCCCCCCTCTGTTACCAGTAACCATAGGAGCCCCTCAAGGATCCATCCTTGGCCCATTGCTGTTCTCTCTATTTACAAATCAGATCTCTTCATCCTCTCCCACTGCCTCAATAGTACAATATGCAGATAACACCACCCTCATATGTGCTGCTCCTACCCTTAGTGAACTGCAAACCCTTACCCAAAATAACTCCACCCTAGCCAAAGCTTAGTTCACTAACATCAAACTTCTTCTTAATCCCAAAAAAAACAAACTAATCATTTTCAGCCCTGGCAGAGCTCCTCCACTAAATAATAATTTCACCATTAGCTCCAAAGAAAAAATTCAAATCAGTCCAACCACACACACTAAACTGCTAGGCGTAGAAACAGACAATAACCTGAGGTTCGACATCCACATAGCACAAACCATTAAGAAAGTTAATAAAAAACTTGGTCTCCTCTACAGGAACAGTTTATGACAAAACGCACCAAAGTAACCATCGGAAGGAATCCTCTTCTATCCACCCTCCTCTATGCCTCTCCCATCTTGACCAATCTCAGCCAAACTGATCTAAATAAAATGGAATCTTGCTACAGTAAGATTTCCAAGTTTGCTACTGAAGCTTTATATAGGTCCCACCACTGTCTATCCCTTAAGCAACTCAACTGGCTTGAGTTGCCTCATATACTTCTACTTAATCAACTCTCTATAGCGCACAAACTCAACTACTTTCCTGAGATAACTCCAGCACTTCAGCACCTAATTCAGCCCCACATTCCCTCTAGGGCCTTAAGATCTAGTAACCAGAACCTCATAACTGTCATCAAACATAAAAACTAAGCTGGTAAGTCCCTCTTTGCCAACACCATTGCCAAAACGTGGAACACACTACCAAGCCAAATAACTTCTACCATCTCCTTTAGTCAATTCAAAAAACTCCTGAAAACCCACTATCTAAGTAACTGGCTATGCTCATGCCACTCACCAGGCTAATCCATACCAAGAGAATTTGTCAGGGTACAGCTATGTATAAACAGTTTCCCCCCTGAAAGCTTCCAAACCCGTATACATTTACCTTACAAAACGTATAACTGCAAAAGAAAAAAAGATGTACCTCTGATTATCTACCATAAGAAGTGTTAATTACTAGCATGATGTCCTGTTGTGTGTATATATGCTATATGTATGTTTGTCAATCACCAGCATGTTGTCCTGATGTGTATATATGCCATATGTATGTATGTTCTACTTTTTACTTTCATCTAATGTATTGTAATGTGGAACTTTTCTCCCTGGGCCTCCGCTGAAACTGGACCTGTGTCCAGTCGGACTTTCCCGGTAAACAAATGTAAAATATAAAAAAATATATAAATATCAGGAGCAGCAGGCCCATTAGAAGAAAAATAGCTAAGGTCAGGCAAACTGTCCTTGTGTGTAAACTCTGTCATGACCACAAGTGCTTAAGTAATATAAATGTCTTCTTCTTTTGGCTGTTCCCGTTAGGGGTCGCCACAGCGGATCACCTGTTTCCATTTCTTCCTGTCCTCTGCATCTTGCTCTGTCACACCAACCACCTGCATATCCTCTTTTACCATATCCATAAACATTATCTTAGGCCTTCCTCTTTTCCTGTTACCTGGCAGCTCCATCCTTAGCATCTTTTTCCCAATATACCCAGCAACCCTCCCCAGCACATGTCCAAACCAACACAATCTTGGCTCTCTAGCTTTATCTCAAAACCATCCAATGTGAGCTGACAATATACTGATTCCCAATCCTGTCCATCCTCATCACACCCAATGCAAATTTTAACATCTTTAATTCTGCCACCTCTAGTTCTGACTCCTGCCTTTTTGTTAATGCCACCATTTCCAATACATATAACATAGCTGGTCTCACCACCCTCTTTGGAGACCTTCCTTTAAGTATTACAAACAACTGTATAAAATCTTGTAAGGTATTCTGCCTATATTCTTTTGCCCCAGCAGTTTTTGAAGCATGTGAACAAATGCCATTAAACAGAAAGAATCAGTCTGTGCAAATGGAACCTATGCTCCAGATGATGTTTATGTTTCTTAAAAGTTGTTATTTTTCTTCACAGACTGAAATCGCTGCTTGTCCTTTAGGCGTTTCACACAGAAAAATGCAGAGAAAGTGGAGGCCTGTGATTAATGTTTATGTGCAGCCTGATATGGAGCACTGGCCAATAGGGAGAGGAAGGGAGAAGGAAGGGGGTGTGGTCAGAGGATGTAGGCAGGGTTAGTGTCATGGCACACCTACATTAGGTAAAAGCATAAGGATAGATCCATGGTAATGGAGGCTGGTCTGCATGGTTGCAAATCATAAAATGAGATGGAAGGGGGTAGGATATACACTATGGGACAGATGAGGAAATGAGGACATCAGAGCAGAAGCCAAAGTAGTCCCAACTACAGAGAAGGCCAAGGAGAAGAGATTGCAGAGGTTCAGTCATGTGTGCAGGAAAGCAGAAGATGAGTTGGTGAAGAAGACTTGGAAGAGTCAGGAAAAAATCTAGAGGAAACAAGGACATCCAGCCAAGAGATGGACATATTGTGTAAGAGAAGACCTGCAGCAGTCCAGCATGATGGCTGGACATCCCAACCCCATGTAGAAAAATGACAAAAAGAGGATTTTTAGGATGATATACAATTATACACATAACCCATGAATTTCATAAACTCACACTGGAGTTATTTACTTCATACCAGCTATGTGCAGTCCTGATATTGGAGGAGTTTGAGTCCATAGTCAGTATAGTGGTGATTCTCCTGTTTCAGCTCAGTCCAGATATTCTGGCAGCATGATGGGAGTCAGGTAGTAACATTCCAGCATATCATCCCCTAGTAGATTAGGAGTTACTACATTTGATCCTGTACCAGTAGGTTTCATGGTAGGTGAAGACCAACTAACAACTTTACGACAATCTCCTTACTGGAGCTATTCATCTGATCCTTAGACATGAGCACTTGCTGATATGCACACACACAAAAACATGCTTTTATACACACACACACACACACACACACACACACACACACACACACACACACACACACACACACACAAACACAAACACACACACACAAACACACAGTGGAGCCATTACTTACATCTACTGTTGGTATAGCTGACAGATGTTTTGTGGACACAATTTGGTAGACAACACAACTCAGGCAATTGTGCAATATCCCTATATTACCAGGGTTGAGGAATATGCACTTTCCTCCGTACTGTGCATCCTCAGAATTGGAATATATATATATATATATATATATATATATATATATATATGTGTGTGTGTGTGTGTGTATGTATATATTAGCATGTGGGACACAGCCCCCCAAGCTATTGTAACCTAGCCAGTTATCCCTTGTGATACTCAAACCCTGCACCTTGTGCAAACACCTTAACCATTAGGCCACTCTCTGTTAATTGATATATATATATATATATATATATATATATATATATATATATATATATATATATAGGTGTTTGCCTTACAAATACAAGGTGCAGGGTTTGAGTATCACAAGGGATAATTGGCTAGGTTACAATAGCTTGCAAGGGCGTTAGCCTAGTACTAACCTATGAACCTATATATATATATATATATATATATATATATACACACACACACACACACACACACACACACACACACACACACACACACACACACACACATACACACAAAAAATTAACAGCTTCTAAGTACAGAACCTTCGATAAAACAAAATGACACTTTTGCAGGTAGTGACTAAGATGAACTGCAAGTCAAAACGAATAAGCACTGATAGATATCAATGCCAAATTCTGTGAAATGTTACGATTTACTCATACTTAACGTCCAAATTTCATATTTTCTCATTTTCCCATAGAAAAATAAGTGGCCTTGATCAATATGAAACGTTACAAAGAAGTGAAGTTGTAATAAAAGCATGAGATGATGGGGACATTGGAAACATCTTTAGCCAGAGTAAATGCAAAGGTGTATCAATAAAAAGGCTACAGTATGGGAAGCAGAAATTGGCAGCATTCTCATCCCAAAGTCTGAGTTAGAAAAAAATTAGTTGTTATAAAAGACTACCTGAAACGTATGTCTCTCAGAGGAAGAAAGAAAGAGTAGACATACGTGAAAGCTCTATAATTATACATATTAAAAAGACAATTATGTGATTCAGGAGCTTTAAAATTATGAAGTATTAAACAAGTTTGTAAATAATGAATCACTGAAAAAAGTTAACTTATAGACTATTAGGAAAGTCAGTACTGTGGTGTACAAGAACAAAGCTCTAACTACAGCCTGGGTAACTTGTGTTTATTAGCAGCTCGGGCGATGGAAGGTAAGGATGGGTGTGGCAATCCCTGGGGGGGGGGGGGGCAGGGCAATCTGGTGAGTAATCCCTGGCGGTGGCCAAAGATATGCAGAGAACGTGTGGTTTGGTGGAAGAATAAGTGCAGGACATAGACTGGATGTGCAGCAGAAGCAAGAAGATACACTGGCATGCTCCCATCTGATGGTTACTCCTAGATGCTTAACAAGTGCATGGAGGAATATGAAAAATTAGAGTAGAGTAAAAAATACACTTGTGCAGCAATATGACTGCACCAGAGTCCTCTATCTTGTCACCCCAGACATGACTCAGAGAGAGACTTAGGGCACCAGAGTCCTGTGTGTCATCGCCCCAGACATGACTCAGAGAGAGGCTTAGGGCACCAGAGTCCTGTGTGTCATCACCCCAGACATGACTCAGAGGCATAGGGCACCAGAGTCCTGTGTGTCATTGCCCCAGACATGACTCAGAGAGTGACTTAGGCCACCAGAGATCTCGCCCCAGACATGACTCAGAGAGAGACTTAGGGCACCAGAGTCCTCTGTGTCATCACCCCAGACATGACTCAGAGAGTGACTTAGGGCACCAGAGTTCTCTATGTCATCGCCCCAGACATGACTCAGAGAGTGACTTAGGGCACCAGAGTCCTCTATATCGTCACCCCAGACATGACTCAGAGAGAGACTTAGGGCACAGAGTCCTCTATCTCCTCACTCCAGACATGACTCAGAGAGAGACTTAGGGCACAGAGTCCTCTATGTCATCACCCCAGACATGACTCAGAGAGAGACTTAGGGCACCAGAGTCCTCTATATCATCACCCCAGACATGACTCAGAGAGAGACTTAGGGCACAGAGTCCTCTATGTCATCGCCCCAGACATGACTCAGAGAGAGACTTAGGCACCAGAGTCCTCTGTGTCATCGCCCCAGACATGACTCAGAGAGTGACTTAGGGCACCAGAGTCCTCTGTGTCATCGCCCCAGACATGACTCAGAGAGAGACTTAGGGCACCAGCATCCTCTGTGTCACTGCCCCAGACATGACTCAGAGAGAGAGACTTAGGGCACCAGAGTCCTGTGTGTCATTGCCCCAGACATGACTCAGAGAGAGATATAGGGCACCAGAGTCCTCTATATCATTGCCCCAGACATGATTCATAGAGTGACTTAGGGCACCAGAGTCCTGTGCGTCATTGCCCCAGACATGACTCAGAGAGAGACTTAGGGCACAGATTCCTCTATATTGTCACCCCAGACATTATTTTTATTTTTTATTTTACATTTGTTAACCGGGCTAGTCTAGCTGGATATATGTCCATTTTCAGTAGAGGCCCGGGGAGAAAAGCTCCACACATACTAAATTACAAAGAGACAACATGACTCAGAGAAAGACATAGGGCACCAGAGTTCTCTTTATCGTCACCCCAGACATGACTCAGAGAGAGACTTAGGGCACAGAGTCCTGTGTGTCATCGCCCCAGACATGACTCAGAGAGAGGCTTAGGGCACAAGAGTCCTGTGTGTCATCGACCCAGACATGACTCAGAGAGTGACTTAGGGCACCAGAGTCCTCTGTTTCATTGCCCCAGACATGATTCAGAGAGTGACTTTAGGCATCAAAGTCCTCTGTGTCATTGCCCCAGACATGACTCAGAGAGTGACTTAGGGCACCAGAGTCCTCTATCTCCTCACCCCAGACATGACTCAGAGAGAGACTTAGGGCACAGAGTCCTCTATCTCCTCACCCCAGACATGACTCAGAGAGAGACTTAGGGCACAGAGTCCTCTATGTCATCGCCCCAGACATGACTCAGAGAGAGACTTAGGGCAACAGAGTCCTCTATATCGTCACCCCAGACATGACTCAGAGAGAGACTTAGGGCACAGAGTTCTCTATGTCATCACCCCAGGCTTGACTCAGAGAGAGACTTAGGGCACAGAGTCCTCTATCTCCTCGCCCCAGGCATGACTCAGAGAGAGACTTAGGGCACAGAGTCTTGTGTGTCATCTCCCCAGACATGACTCAGAGAGAGACTTAGTGCACCAGAGTCCTCTATGTTACCGCCCCAGGCATGACTCAGAGAGAGAGAGACTTAGGGCAACAGAGTCCTCTGTATCGTTGCCCCAGACATGACTCAGAGAGAGACTTAGGGCACCAGAGTCCTCTGTGTCATTGCCCCAGACATGACTCAGAGAGAGACTTAGGGCACCAGAGTCCTGTGTGTCATCACCCCAGACATGACTCAGAGAGAGATTTAGGGCACCAGAGTCCTCTATATCGTTGCCCCAGACATGATTCATAGAGTGACTTAGGGCACCAGAGTCCTGTGTGTCATTGCCCCAGACATGACTCAGAGAGAGACTTAGGGCACAGAGTCCTCTATATTGTCACCCCAGACATGACTCAGAGAGAGACTTAGGGCACCAGAGTTCTCTTTATCGTCACCCCAGACATGACTCAGAGAGAGAGAGAGAGACTTAGGGCACCAGAGTCCTTTGTGTCATTGCCCCAGACATGACTCAGAGAGTGACTTAGGGCACCAGAGTCCTCTGTGTCATCGCCCCAGACATGACTCAGAGAGTGACTTAGGGCACAGAGTTCTATATGTCATCACCCCAGACATGACTCAGAGAGTAACTTAGGGCACCAGAGTCCTCTATATCGTCACCCCAGACATGACTCAGAGAGAGACATAGGGCACCAGAGTCCTCTATATCATCACCCCAGACATGACTCAGAGAGAGACTTAGGGCACCAGAGTCCTCTATATCATCACCCCAGACATGACTCAGAGAGAGACTTAGGGCACCAGAGTCCTCTATATCGTCGCCCCAGACATGACTCAGAGAGTGACTTAGGGCACCAGAGTCCTCTGTGTCATCACCCCAGACATGACTCAGAGAGAGACTTAGGGCACCAGAGTCCTCTATATCATTGCCCCAGACATGACTCAGAGAGTGACTTAGGGCATCAGAATCCTCTATGTCATCGCTGCAGACATGACTCAGAGAGAGACTTAGGGCACAGTTCTATCTTTTCTCCTCAGAGAGAGACTTAGAGCACCAGAGTCCTGTGTGTCATCACCCCAGACATGACTCAGAGAGTGACTTAAGGCACCAGAGTCCTCTGTGTCATCACCCCAAACATGACTCAGAGAGAGACTTTGGACACCGAAGTCCTCTGTGTCATCGCCCCTGACATGACTCAGAAAGTGACTTAGGGCATCAGAGTCCTCTGTGTCATCACCCCAGATATGACTCAGAGAGACTCAGAGAGTGACTTAGGGCACCAGAGTTTTTTATGTCATTGCCCCAGACACGACTCAGAGAGAGACTTAGGGCACAGAATCTTCTATCTCCTCACCCTAGACATGACTCAGAGAGTCTATAATGAATAAAGAGGACCAGTGGAGTGAATGCTCAACGGAGCAACAAGCTCAAAGATAAATAGTTAAAAACAAACACCGCTGAGCAAAACAATGGAGGATTGCAGTCTCATTTAAATCACAAGTAGCTCCTAAATCCAATAGCCAATGATGTAAATAATCCAAGTGCAGGCGAGGTATGTAAAAAGCAGGTTTATTAATAAAAAGAGGTGAGCGCTTTCGCATGAGCTTCTTCAGACCTATACAACGCTATTGGATTTAGGAGCTACTTGTGATTTAAATGAGACTGCAATCCTCCATTGTTTTGCTCAGCGGTGTTTGTTTTTAACTATATGTCTCAGAGAGTGACTTAGGGCACCATAGTCCTCTATCTCTACTAGAACCTCAAGGCTATGTCACTCAGAGAGCTGCACTCTT